>NC_074676.1:55412573-55480073 GCF_029448725.1 Salvelinus fontinalis
CTGCCAAAGATGCTTCAACAAAGTACTGAGTAAAGGGTCTAAATATTTATGTAACTAAGATATTTTTGTTATTTTTAATAAATTTGCAAACATTTCCAAAATACTGTTTTTGCTTTGTCATTATGGGGTATTGTGTGTTGGTTGATGAGGGAAAAAACTATAATTTTAGAATAAGTCTGTAACGTAACAAAATGTGAAGGAAAAGTCAAGGGGTCTGAATACTTTCTGAATGCGCTGTATAATTCCTCAATCTCTACCACCTGCAGATCTTATCCCTTCAATTAGCTTCTGATGGAAATCACACTTAACAAAATCACAAAAGGATATTTCATAAAGCAGTATAAAGCATCAAAGTAGTATAAAGTAGTATAAAGTAGTATAATACAGTATAAAGTAGTATAAAGTAGTATAAAGCAGTATAAAGTAGTATAATACAGTATAAAGCAGTATAAAGTAGTATAATACAGTATAAAGTAGTATAAAGTAGTATAATACAGTATAAAGTAGTATAAAGCAGTATAAAGTAGTATAATACAGTATAAAGCAGTATAAAGCAGTATAAAGTAGTATAATACAGTATAAAGCAGTATAAAGCAGTATAAAGCAGTATAAAGTAGTATAAAGTAGTATAATACAGGATAAAGTAGTATAAAGCAACATGAAGCAGTATAAAGTAGTATAATACAGGATAAAGTAGTATAAAGTAGTATAAAGCAGTATAAAGTAGTATAAAGCAGTATAATACAGTATAAAGTAGTATAATACAGTATAAAGCAGTATAAAGCAGTATAAAGTAGTATAAAGCAGTATAAAGTAGTATAGTACAGGATAAAGTGGTATAAAGCAACATGAAGCAGTATAAAGTAGTATAAAGTAGTATAGTACAGGATAAAGTAGTATAAAGTAGTATAAAGTAGTATAAAGCAGTATAGTACAGGATAAAGTAGTATAAAGTAGTATAAAGTAGTATAAAGCAGTATAAAGCAGTATAAAGTAGTATAAAGCAGTATAAAGTAGTATAAAGCAGTATAGTACAGGATAAAGTAGTATAAAGTAGTATAAAGTAGTATAAAGCAGTATAAAGCAGTATAAAGTAGTATAAAGCAGTATAGTACAGGATAAAGTAGTATAAAGTAGTATAAAGCAGTATAAAGCAGTATAAAGTAGTATAAAGTAGTATAAAGCAGTATAGTACAGGATAAAGTAGTATAAAGTAGTATAAAGTAGTATAAAGCAGTATAAAGCAGTATAAAGTAGTATAAAGCAGTATAGTACAGGATAAAGTAGTATAAAGTAGTATAAAGTAGTATAAAGCAGTATAAAGCAGTATAGTACAGGATAAAGTAGTATAAAGTAGTATAAAGTAGTATAAAGTAGTATAAAGTAGTATAAAGTAGTATAGTACAGGATAAAGTAGTATAAAGTAGTATAAAGTAGTATAAAGTAGTATAAAGTAGTATAAAGCAGTATAGTACAGGATAAAGTAGTATAAAGTAGTATAAAGTAGTATAAAGCAGTATAGTACAGGATAAAGTAGTATAATACAGTATAAAGTAGTATAAAGTAGTATAAAGCAGTATAGTACAGGATAAAGTAGTATAAAGTAGTATAAAACAGTATAGTACAGGATAAAGTAGTATAATACAGTATAAAGTAGTATAATACAGTATAAAGCAGTATAAAGTAGTATAAAGTAGTATAATACAGTATAAAGTAGTATAAAGTAGTATAAAGCAGTATAAAGTAGTATAAAGTAGTATAAAGTAGTATAAAGTAGTATAGTACAGGATAAAGTAGTATAAAGCAGTATAGTACAGGATAAAGTAGTATAAAGCAGTATAGTACAGGATAAAGTAGTATAAAGCAGTATAGTACAGGATAAAGTAGTATAAAGCAGTATAAAGTAGTATAAAGTAGTATAAAGCAGGATAAAGTAGTATAAAGCAGTATAGTACAGGATAAAGTAGTATAAAGCAGTATAAAGTAGTATAAAGTAGTATAGTACAGGATAAAGCAGTATAAAGCAACATGAAGCAGTATATGGTGAGTAGAGTAGTCTTTACCTGGTGGGGCGACTCTGTCCTGGTAGGTGGGTTTGTAGTTACTAAGGGTTAGCAGCAGGGCCTGGATGGTCCCGATGAAAATCCCAGCCAAGCATCCATAGAAGATCAGGTAGAACAACAAGATTTTAACTGTGGAGAGAAAGACCGAAGGGATTCGTTACAAATAGACACATGCGACAGATTTAGTAGTAGATATGCATGTCCTGTTTTAGCAGATCTAACACGGTGAGTAGGGTGTCAACGATACTCCTGTATCCCCCATCATTATACCATCATCCAGGCCCCCTTGAACATGTTGCCTGAAATTGATTCTAACTGGAAATTCCAGGAAAACTTCCCTCTCCAGGAAAACCACGTTAGACATTAGTCTGACAGGACGCTGAACGGAAGACCTCTGGGGGGGGTTTAAAGGGCTGAGTAACTCTAGTGACTCTAGGAATGTGCTGAGCGATGCAGGGTGTGGCGTGGCTGGCTAGAATTCAAATCATTTATCAAAATACACACAACAACAACAACAACAACAACAAAAAAGCAAGTTTGAAGTCAAGTTATTTAACCATAGATGTTATTTAAAGGGATATATTGGTGATTGAGATGACTTTAAAGCTAATTCAACGTGTCCTCCGTTGCCACGGCAGCTCAGTAACTAATGGACATGTCTACAAAATCACTTTCAAAATGGCTGAAAAAAACGACCAAATATTTGCTTATCTAAACTAAGCTGATGCTGTCATTATAAGTGCTTATGATCCAATATGAGAAGTCATTAAAGTATTTATTTAATTACAAAGACAGTCTAAATCTTTGTGAGAGGCACAAGAGTGTTAATCTTCCTGGTACTAACTAAATCTCTCTAAGGTTTTACTTTCTCTGGATTGACTGTAAACTTCAGCCTGTTAATCCTCATCTGTTAATGCTACTACACAACATCCCCTACACTACTACACAACATCCCCTACACTACTACACACCATCCCCTACACTACTACACAACATCCCCTACACTACTACACAACATCCCCTCCACTACTACACAACATCCCCTACACTACTACACAACATCCCCTACACTACTACACAACATCCCCTCCACTACTACACAACATCCCCTACACTACTACACAACATCCCCTCCACTACTACACAACATCCCCTACACTACTACACAACATCCCCTACACTACTACACAACATCCCCTCCACTACTACACAACATCCCCTACACTACTACACTACTACACAACATCCCCTACACTACTACACAACATCCCCAACACAACATCCCCTACACTACTACACAACATCCCCTACACTACTACACAACATCCCCTACACTACTACACAACATCCCCTACACTACTACACAACATCCCCTACACTACTACACAACATCCCCTACACTACTACACAACATCCCCTACACTACTACACAACATCCCCTACACTACTACACACCATCCCCTACACTACTACACTACTACACAACATCCCCTCCACTACTACACAACATCCCTTACACTACTACACAACATCCCCTCCACTACTACACAACATCCCCTACACTACTACACAACATCCCCTACACTACTACACAACATCCCCTACACTACTACACAACATCCCCTACACTACTACACAACATCCCCTCCACTACTACACAACATCCCCTACACTACTACACTACTACACAACATCCCCTACACTACTACACAACATCCCCAACACAACATCCCCTACACTACTACACAACATCCCCTACACTACTACACAACATCCCCTACACTACTACACAACATCCCCTACACTACTACACAACATCCCCTACACTACTACACAACATCCCCCTACACTACTACACAACATCCCCTACACTACTACACAACATCCCCCTACACTACTACACAACATCCCCTACACTACTACACAACATCCCCTACACTACTCTACTGTTCTCTACTCTACTGTTCTCTACACCACTCTACTGTTCTCTACTCTACTGTTCTCTACACCACTCTACTGTTCTCTACTCTACTGTTCTCTACTGTTCTCTACTCCACTCTACTGTTCTCTACTCTACTGTTCTCTACTCCACTCTACTGTTCTCTACTCTACTGCTCTCTACTCTACACCACTCTACAGTTCTCTACTCTACTGTTCTATACTCTACTCTACTGTTCTCTACTCTACTGTTCTCTACTCTACTGTTCTCTACTCCACTGTTCTCTACTCTACTCTACTGTTCTCTACACCACTCTACTGTTCTCTACACCACTCTACTGTTCTCTACACCACTCTACTGTTCTCTACTCTACTCTACTGTTCTCTACTCTACTGTTCTCTACTCTACTGTTCTCTACTCTACACCACTCTACTGTTCTCTACTCTACACCACTCTACTGTTCTCTACTCTACTGTTCTCTACTCCACTCTACTGTTCTCTACTCTACTGTTCTCTACTCCACTCTACTGTTCTCTACTCTACACCACTCTACTGTTCTCTACTCTACACCACTCTACTGTTCTCTACTCTACACCACTCTACTGTTCTCTACACCACTCTACTGTTCTCTACTCCACTCTACTGTTCTCTACTCCACTCTACTGTTCTCCACTCTACTTTTCTCTACTCTACACCACTCTACTGTTCTCTACACCACTCTACTGTTCTCTACTCCACTCTACTGTTCTCTACTCCACTCTACTCCACTCTACTCCACTCTACACCACTCTACTCCACTCTACTGTTCTCTACTCCACTCTACTGTTCTCTACTCCACTCTACTGTTCTCTACTCCACTCTACACCACTCTACTGTTCTCTACACCACTCTACTGTTCTCTACTCCACTCTACACCACTCTACTGTTCTCTACTCCACTCTACTGTTCTCTACTCCACTCTACTGTTCTCTACACCACTCTACTGTTCTCTACACCACTCTACTCCACTCTACTGTTCTCTACTCCACTCTACTGTTCTCTACACCACTCTACTGTTCTCTACTGTTCTCTACACCCCTCTACTGTTCCCTACACCACTCTACTGTTCTCTACTCCACTCTACACCACTCTACTGTTCTCTACTCCACTCTACTGTTCTCTACACCACTCTACTGTTCTCTACTCCACTCTACTGTTCTCTACTCCACTCTACTGTTCTCTACTCCACTCTACTGTTCCCTACACCCCTCTACTGTTCCCTACACCCCTCTACTGTTCTCTACACCACTCTACTGTTCTCTACACCACTCTACTGTTCTCTACTCCACTCTACTGTTCTCTACTCCACTCTACTGTTCTCTACTGTTCTCTACTCCACTCTACTGTTCCCTACACCCCTCTACTGTTCTCTACTCCACTCTACTGTTCTCTACACCACTCTACTGTTCTCTACTCCACTCTACTGTTCTCTACTCCACTCTACTGTTCTCTACTCCACTCTACTGTTCCCTACACCCCTCTACTGTTCTCTACACCACTCCATACGCTGTGTGTTGAAATGAATCTCGTCTCCCTCCCATGATGAAATAGTAACGGAGGGCAACAACATCTAACAGGGTGAGTCACTCTGGCTCGTTGTCGACGGTTACCAGTCCCTCTCCTCTATCAGCCTCATTTACAAACATCCCCAACCCCCCCACCCTGCTGCCCTTAACCTTGGGTCATAACAAAACATCCGGTGACTAAACAATCGTCGGGAAACACTTTTACTCGTGTTTGAGCAGAATAAATTCATAGTGCAACAGGGTCTGGGTCGGTGGGTGTGAGAGAGAGAGAGCGACTGATTGACTGGCCGTAACCATGGCAGCGAGCTCTGGGGTGAGAGAGAGATGCAAACCAGTTGCATCGAAGGTGACCGTGGCTGTATTTTCTTCAATAGAGTACCACAGTATGAGTCATAATACCCATAAAACCTAGTGGTCAAACAAGGAAATGGTTCCAATCGTTTTTCCACCATTAATTTTTCCCCATAGGGGATTTTAGAAACCCTTAAAATAAGGGCTGTGTTTCGTGTAGCTTTACCCTGGCGTGATGTTTTGATAACCGTGTAAATCTCTTGGACAAGGTGACTTTTATCAATATATTAGCCTGTATATACCTCCCCCAAAATGAAATGCTAATTACCTGCTAATGTGGCGATCTAAAAGAGACTGCCGAATTTGAATCTCTGGATTAACTATCTAATGTTGTCTAAATGTAGTAGTTAATAAATTGGCAACATTTCTTTACGTTTACTATTCTGTGAACTGTCTTGTGCAAGTTTTAAATTGACACAATACCTGTTAGAAAAGGTGTCTGCTAGAGATGAGGTGCAGGATCAATACCTGTTAGAAAAGGTGTCTGCTAGAGATGAGGTGCAGGATCAATACCTGTTAGAAAAGGTGTCTGCTAGAGATGACGTGCAGGATCAATACCTGTTAGAAAAGGTGTCTGCTAGAGATGAGGTGCAGGATCAATACCTGTTAGAAAAGGTGTCTGCTAGAGATGAGGTGCAGAATCAATACCTGTTAGAAAAGGTGTCTGCTAGAGATGAGGTGCAGGATCAATACCTGTTAGAAAAGGTGTCTGCTAGAGATTACGTGCAGGATCAATACCTGTTAGCAAAGGTGTCTGCTAGAGATGAGGTGCAGGATCAATACCTGTTAGAAAAGGTGTCTGCTAGAGATGAGGTGCAGGATCAATACCTGTTAGAAAAGGTGTCTGCTAGAGATGAGGTGCAGGATCAATACCTGTTAGAAAAGGTGTCTGCTAGAGATGACGTGCAGGATCAATACCTGTTAGCAAAGGTGTCTGCTAGAGATGAGGTGCAGGATCAATACCTGTTAGAAAAGGTGTCTGCTAGAGATGAGGTGCAGGATCAATACCTGTTAGAAAAGGTGTCTGCTAAAGATGAGGTGCAGTATCAATACCTGTTAGAAAAGGTGTCTGCTAGAGATGAGGTGCATGATCAATACCTGTTAGAAAATGTGTCTGCTAGAGATGAGGTGCAGGATCAATACCTGTTAAAAAAGGTGTCTGCTAGAGATGAGGTGCATGATCAATACCTGTTAGAAAAGGTGTCTGCTAGAGATGACGTGCATGATCAATACCTGTTAGCAAAGGTGTCTGCTAGAGATGAGGTGCAGGATCAATACCTGTTAGAAAAGGTGTCTGCTAGAGATGAGGTGCATGATCAATACCTGTTAGAAAAGGTGTCTGCTAGAGATGAGGTGCAGGATCAATACCTGTTAAAAAAGGTGTCTGCTAGAGATGAGGTGCATGATCAATACCTGTTAGAAAAGGTGTCTGCTAGAGATGACGTGCATGATCAATACCTGTTAGCAAAGGTGTCTGCTAGAGATGAGGTGCAGGATCAATACCTGTTAGAAAAGGTGTCTGCTAGAGATGAGGTGCAGGATCAATACCTGTTAGAAAAGGTGTCTGCTAGAGATTACGTGCAGGATAAATACCTGTTAGAAAAGGTGTCTGCTAGAGATGAGGTGCAGGATCAATACCTGTTAGAAAAGGTGTCTGCTAGAGATTACGTGCAGGATAAATACCTGTTAGCAAAGGTGTCTGCTAGAGATGAGGTGCAGGAGCTGGCTGGGATTTGTAGTCTGGCATGATGTCTACTTTGAGGCTAATTAGCATTTTTTTTTTTACTGAGTGTAAATAGAGCCAAATATATTGATAATTCACCTTGTCAGTGAGAGATTTACACGGTTATCAAAACGTCACGCCAGGGTAAAGCTCCACAAAACACAGCCCTTATTTAAAGTTTCTAAAATCTCCTATGGGACAAGTTGATGGTGAAAAAAAAACGATTGGAACCATTTCCCTGTTTGACCGCTAGGTTTTATGGGTATTATGACACCTCCACTGTGGGGCTCTATTAACGGAGGCTCAATGGTTAAAACATTTTTTCTTTTTATAAATGCTGAAAATAAGGTCTGTGGAAAACAGGTTTATGAGTTCTGATGCGTTTTCTATTGGATCATCTATCAGCTAACCTCAATTTTTTTTTTAAAGAATTGATGTAATCCAAACAAGCACATAAAAGCTTCATAATACATAAAGGTCATGTTTTTACTGCCTGATAGACCAACTCAGTGGCCTTGTGGTTAAAGTGTCCTGAAGATTGGAAAGTTATGAATTCAATCTCTGGTCGGGTCATACCAAAGACTCTAAAAATGGGACCTGATGTGTAGGCCCTGAGATAGACTAGTGTCCTGTTCAGGGGTAAGGCCCTGTGATAGACTAGTGTCCTGTCCTGTCCAGGGTTAAGGCCCTGTGATAGACTAGTGTCCTGTCCTGTCCAGGGGTGGTACATGTACATCAAGCTGCCTCACGCTACACAAAACAGGAGATAGTTAAGTAAGTAGGCTCATCAAACTGACTGATATTATCTCATAGATTAAACTGACTGATATTATCTCATAGATTAAACTGACTGATATTATCTCATAGATTAAACTGACTGATATTATCTCATAGATTAAACTGACTGATATTATCTCATAGATTAAACTGACTGATATTATCTCATAGATTAAACTGACTGATATTATCTCATAGATTAAACTGACTGATATTATCTCAGATTAAACTGACTGATATTATCTCAGATTAAACTGACTGATATTATCTCATAGATTAAACTGACTGATATTATCTCATAGATTAAACTGACTGATATTATCTCAGATTAAACTGACTGATATTATCTCAGATTAAACTGACTGATATTATCTCATAGATTAAACTGACTGATATTATCTCATAGATTAAACTGACTGATATTATCTCATAGATTAAACTGACTGATATTATCTCATAGATTAAACTGACTGATATTATCTCAGATTAAACTGACTGATATTATCTCATAGATTAAACTGACTGATATTATCTCATAGATTAAACTGACTGATATTATCTCAGATTAAACTGACTGATATTATCTCAGATTAAACTGATTGATATTATCTCAGATTAAACTGATTGATATTATCTCATAGATTAAACTGACTGATATTATCTCATAGAACAAAACGTATAAGATCTCCGAAACCTGTTAACCTCAGACCGTGTAATCCAAAACACCTCCAAAAGCTGCATTCATTTCCCCCGTAGGGTTTGAGCAACGAGCCATCGGGACTACAAACTGGCGAGCCCTATAGGCCCGTTCCAAAGTCCAATTCATTTATTTGTCTCTCAAATCCGTGTTTTTCTTAGCTACGACCCGGGAGAATAGCTAAATTCAGACCGCTATCGTTTTCTCGCTCTCTTGTGATAAAGAGCCATCGGACCACTGAGTGAATGTGATCAAATTGGCCAATAGGAGACTTGTTGAATGTCTTCCAGTCCTTGTGATAACCTCTCTCTCTCTCTCAGCTCGGTCTATCCCCCCCCCCCCCCCCCCCAGAGCAGCAGGGTAGACAGACAGGCAGGCAGGCATAGCTTCGTGTTGTGAATGGGCAACTCAGGCACGTTCTCACATTTCTCAAGGCAAGCAGCACAGAGATTGCTGAGATTATCATAATTGTCCTATTTCGTGCAATAGCACCGTATACGCTTATATATATATATATATATAATATTTTATATAGTAGTGTATGGGTAGCCGTAAGTATAAGGGTTATTACACCGTCATTGGGATACAAGTGTCACTAAATGAAGCCCTGAATCAATGTAGCCTACAGTAGTCGCTAATTCCTACCATTTTTGATGATGACCAATTGTGATTTGATGCGAAAATGAGATGGTGCTGCGCAGCCCGCCAATTGGAAGGATTATCCTGAGCAATACCCGCTGCAGCCTGGTCTCAGAGCTTTTTGTATTATTCTGTACGTAAATCTGAGAAACTCCGTTTCCTGTGATTATTTTACACTATGTATTAATTTGTGGATGTCTATCACCCATTTCGTATGATATGTTACGAACTACAATTTGTATTATATGTTACGAATTCTAGCTAGGCTAGGGTTTCTGAGTTAGCATGTTAGCTAACACTTAACTCTTTAACCTAAATAGCTTAAATGCTAAAGTTGTCTGTGATGAGATTCGAACTCGCAACCTTTGGGTTGCTAGATGATGGCGTTATACAGCCACATCGACTTTCGTTTTTTTGCCTCAAGTAACCAGCTGTCTTATGTAGCCATATCAAACATGTCATACTATTTTTAATGTCCCGGATTTACGTTTACTATGTGTTGACAGTCTATGAGACCAGGCTGCAACAACCACATCGATGTGACGCGATATGTAGGCTACGCAAACAAAGGCTACACGCCAGAAACCTTGGCACTTTTCAAAACGTAGCAAGCTACTTTCATTGAGCTTCTGAATTGTATAAATTAATTCAGAGAACAGCAAACTGTTTCGAGAGATAAACCAACACTTATCAGTGAACAGGCGCTCTTTGCGTTACCAAAATAGTCCGGCAGCAGGAAACAAATGGCAACCGTTGACGATTGCCTTGTAACTGTGTCCCCAACTAGAGCCGTACAATCTGTCTTTATTTCTGCTCGTATTGTGAAAGCCTACCGTAACAATCGCCATACCCATGTGAACTCGAGGAATTGATTTAAGCAACAAATTGTTTCCAGTAGCTGCTAAAAGAAACAAAGTTGTCTGTGGGGGAGGGGTGGCCCTAGAGAAACCGAGCATGTGAGTCGTGACATGCTCTTTCTATGTAGAAAAAGCGCCTAGATTAAAAAAACGAAATGTTGCCAATGGATAACCTATTGCAACAAGTCTCCCACTCGAATACCGAGCAAAAAAAATGTAAAGATAACGTCTGTGTTACAGTTGTTGCTAGCTCACAAGTTGAACAAGAAAGTGTCTCATTGGTAAATCAATGCACATTGTTGGCTTCATTCTACATGACATTCTCTCGGTCCAAAACAATGACATCAGTTTCAGGCGAAAAGGCCCGATCACCTTGACTGCTAACCTTGAACCCGGATTCCTTTAAAAAAAACGAACTGTATTGGGATAAAACAGCTAATTACCGAGGTAATGGGTGTCCCCCCCTGTCATTTGGCACATTATTTTGTTCAGAGAAAGAAATCAATTCATATTTACCAACTCTTTATCAATTTTCTCCAATCTAGGCTAACTATGTGACAGCAGAAACAAGCATGCCATTTTGGCAAGACAAGCACATGCTAGTTGCAATCCAACACTCCCGATTGCCACCATATAATGTCAATTATGTCCTTCAAAATGACCTCTTTGGCAAAGGACACTGACTCTAGCTTTCGCTGTACATGATCGACCCGGGTTAAACGAATAATAACGGATAGGAACATTATTAACGTTCACTTGATCTAAAAGTCTGAATATATTTCAACTGCCTTTTAGACAGTACTAAATTTCATTACATTTATTTTAATCGTAGTCCATCAATAGGTTATACGGTTATTTTACAGATTTAGTTGTTTATAAATGACGTTTAATTCATTTGATGCGTTTCTCCTGTAATTTTTCCATTGAAAAGTGAATTTTTGCTCCACAGCATGCTGTGTCCAATCAAACAGGTGCTGTATTTCTCAATCAGGAAATACAGAACGAGTCCGGAACTCTCTGTGCCGTTACATTATTCCGAGAATCCACGGAAACAACTGGGCTACAACTCGTATCATTCTTATCCTCGAGTTAATTTCCAGAAAAGCGTCGATTAAAAGTCGTTTATTACGGATTTATGTACTTACACCAACTGCCACCAGTGCGTCCTAAAAATTCCTTCCTTTCCGAATTCCACAGAAAGCTCTTCCATCCACCGTCTCCATCTTTATTTGCCGACATCTTTTTTTGCCTTTTAATTTCCCTTTTCAATTAATATTATCTAATGGGTTTAGGTACCCGGTTCCTGTACTGTCCCCCGGTACAGAATAGTAAAGGACAGTTTCGTACCCGGCTCTCCTATTGTACAGCACACAATTTATCTCTTATGGGAACCGACTCCGCCCGCAAACTCTGGTAATAAGTTACCTCCAAAGAGGGGGGGGCTAACTCTGGCAAATCACAAGCAGTCATCCTTCTGCGTAACAATCAAGGGGGGAACTGCTATGATCACTGCTCCGTGAAGCAAGGCAGCCCCAGGCGGTTCAAAACGAAATGGTGGAACTAAAATGGTAGAATTTTAAAACCGAAATAGAATACAAATTCTATGGTGATGTCATAAACTCCGCAACATTATATTACCATTCTTGGAGTTCTATTATCACATCGCATGTTTAAAAGTAATTATATTTCTCAGGAGTTAACTTTGTACTTTAGTACATTTGATTATAATTCTTGCTAAATATCACATCCATAAAAGTTGTTGTTTAAGGGAGAGAAAAAAAATCTTATTCCAAATGTTTTTTTTTAAATAATGACTTTTCCAAATTGCTCTGTGAGAATAAGACAGTATTGAAATCAATTTATACTCTTAAGCTTTTAAAATGTCGTTGAATGTAAAAACTCTGTGTTTCTGTTTTTGTGTTTATCTGTTTGTGATGTTTTGTGTTACATTTTTTAAGAAGGATGTATAGATTTTTGTAACACATTTGAATGCGTATCCTTCAAAATGTGTGGAATTTCAATAATAAAAATAATTGTACTTTGGTACCTCGTTCTTGGTTCATTCAGAGCTGTTCATAAAGAATGTATTTAAAGACACAACCCCTACCCTTATGATTGAATAACATAAGAGAGAAAAATAACTGTAACGTGTAATAATATGCTAACTAATAAGCTAATTTCACTTTGTGGAAAGTTGGTTTTTCCTGATCAGGAAATACTCTGGGCCCTATGGAGTTATTCCTGGTCAGGTCACATGGTCAGGAAAATACTTTTAATTTGACCAGGTTGTCCCATTGAGGTCAAAACACATGTTTTTCAAGAGAAACCTGGCCGCTGCTCTCACTTACACCATGGCTTGTTAAGGACTCCTTGTAAATGGGCTGACAAAAAGCTTTCAAGTATTATTGAAGTCTGTATTGATACGACAACTCACCAGTAGGACAACTCAGCAGTAGGACAACTCACCAGTAGGACAACTCACCAGTAGGACAACTCGCCAGTAGGACAACTCAGCAGTAGGACAACTCGCCAGTAGGACAACTCAGCAGTAGGACAACTCACCAGTAGGACAACTCAGCAGTAGGACAACTCAGCAGTAGGACAACTCACCAGTAGGACAACTCAGCAGTAGGACAACTCACCAGTAGGACAACTCAGCAGTAGGACAACTCACCAGTAGGACAACTCACCAGTAGGACAACTCGCCAGTAGGACAACTCAGCAGTAGGACAACTCGCCAGTAGGACAACTCGCCAGTAGGACAACTCACCAGTAGGACAACTCACCAGTAGGACAACTCGCCAGTAGGACAACTCGCCAGTAGGACAACTCACCAGTAGGACAACTCACCAGTAGGACAACTCAGCAGTAGGACAACTCGCCAGTAGGACAACTCACCAGTAGGACAACTCGCCAGTAGGACAACTCGCCAGTAGGACAACTCACCAGTAGGACAACTCGCCAGTAGGACAACTCACCAGTACGACAACTCGCCAGTAGGACAACTCACCAGTAGTAAATCAGCCCCATTTCATAGTGATTCCTCATCAGACAGGCCCTGTCACTCCAGTTCTATGATGTGGCCCTGTCATCAACCAAGAACATGTTCCTGTGGAGTTGTTCAGACAGGTTGTATCTGGGAGCTTTGGGAGCTTTGGTAATTAACGAGTTCATATCATGGGGATTATTATGTTGTGCTGCCGCTGGGCACATCTCACGGCTTCTCACCATCAGACAGAATATGCTAATAACGTAGGCCTACTGGCCATCTTTGTTCATATCTCCTCATTATATTATAACACATGGATGGGACGTAGCAATGTCACCTTTCAATTAAAAAAAAAATATTAAAAAAAATCGAATTGTGTTTGTCACATGCGCCGAATAGAACAGGGAACTAAATGTAAATAATAATAATAAATGTAAACTAAATGCCTTCAGCTGAAACGTGTCTTCCGCATTTAACCCAACCCCTCTTAATCAGAGAGGTGCCGGGGGGGTGGGGGGGGGGGGTGGGGGGGCTGCTATAATCGACATCCAACGTCTTCGGCTCCCGGGGAACAGTGGGTTAAAATGCCTTGCTCCGTGGCAGAACTGATTTTTTTACCTTGTCAGCTCTAGCAACCGTTACGGTTACTGGCCCAACGCTCTAACCACTAGGCTACCTGCCGCCAGGTAGACTAGTGTGAAATGCTTACGTACAAACCCTTATCCAAAAGTTCAGCAGTTCAAAAAATAGAGTTAATACAATATTTACTAAATAAACAAAAAGGTAAAAATCATAAGAAAAAAGTAACGCAATACATTTTCATAACAATAACGAGGTAATATACAGTACAGGGGGTACTGGTACCAAGTCAATGTGCAGGGGTACAGGTTAGTCGAGGTCATTTGTAAAGTGACTATGCATAGATAATAAACAGCGAGTAGCAGCAGTATTAAAACAAAGGGGTAAGGCGCTACCCTCTGTACCACCTTGCGGTCAGATGCCGAACAGTTGCCATACCAGGCGGTGATGCAACCCGGTCAGGATGCTCTCGATGGTGCAGCTGTAGAACTTTTTGAGGATCTGGGGACCCATGCCAAATCTTTTCAGTCTCCTGATGCGGAAAATGTGTTGTCGTGCCCTCTTCACAACTGTCTTGGTGTGTTTGGACCATTCTAGTTTGTTGGTGATGTGGACACCAAGGAACTTAACTCTCGACCCGCTCCACTTCCGTTGTGTCAATGTTAATGGGGGCCTGTTCGGCCCTCCTTTTCCTGTAGTCCACGATCAGCTCCTTTGTCTTGATCATGTTGAGGGAGAGGTTGTTGTCCTGGCACCAAACGGCCAGGTCACTGACCTTCTCCCTATAGGCTGCCTCATCATTGTCAGGTCTCTGACCTCCTCCCTATAGGCTGTCTCATCGTTGTCAGGTCTCTGACCTCCTCCCTATAGGCTGTCTCATCATTGTCAGGTCTCTGACCTCCTCCCTATAGGCTGTCTCATCATTGTCAGGTCTCTGACCTCCTCCCTATAGGCTGTCTCATCGTTGTCGGTGATTAGGCCTATCACTGTTGTGTCGTCAGCAAACTTAATGATGGTGTTGGAGGCGTGCTTGGCCACACAGTCGTGGGTGAACAGGGAGTACAGGAGGGGACTGAGCACGCACCCCTGGGGGCCCCCAGTGTTGAGGATCAGCGTGGCGGATGTGTTGTTACCTACCCTTACCACCTGGGGGCGGCCCATCAGGAAGTCCAGGATCCAGTTTCAGAGGGAGGTGTTTAGTCCCAGGGTCCTTAGCTTAGTGATGAGCTTTGAGGGCACTATGGTGTTGAACACAGAGCTGTAGTCAATGAACAGCATTCTCACATAGGTGTTCCTTTTGTCCAGGTGGAAAAGGGCAGTGTGGAGTGTGATTGAGATTGTGTCATCTGTGGATCTGTTGGGGCAGTATGCAATTTTGGAGTGGGTCTAGAGTTTCTGGCATGATGGTGTTGATGTGAGCCATGACCAGCCTTACAAAGCACTTCATGCCTACCGGCGTGAGTGCTACGGGGCGGTAATCATTTAGGCAGGTTACCTTCGCTTTCTAGGGCACAGGGACTATGGTGGTCTGTTTGAAACACGTAGGTATTATAGACTCAGCCAGGGACAGGTTGTAGGGTTGAAAATGTCCGTGAAGACATTTGCCAGTTGGTCTGCGCATGCTTTGAGTACACGTCATCCGTCTGACCCTGCGGCTTTGTGAATGCTGACCTGTTTTAAGGTCTTGCTCACATCGGCTACGGCGAGCGTGATCACACAGTCGTCCGGAACAGCTGGTGCTCTCATGCATGCTTCAGTGCTGCTTGGCCTGAAGGGAGCATAAAAGGCATTTAGCTCATCTGGTAGGCTCGCGTTACTGGGCAACTCGTGGCTGGGTTTCCCTTTGTAGTCCGTGACAGTTTTCAAGCCCTGCCACATCCGAAGAGCGTCAGAGCCGGTGTAGTAGGATTTAAAGTCCCCGGCCACTAGGAGTGCTGCCTCTGGATGAGCATTTTATTGTTTGCTTATGACCTTATACAGCTCGATGACTGCGGTCTTAGTGCCAGCATCAGTTTGTGGTGGTAAATAGATGGTTACGAATAATATAGATGAGAACTCTCTTGGTAGATAATGTGGTCTACAGCTTATCATATGGTAGTCTACCTCAGGTGAGCAATACCTCGAGACTTCTTTAATATTAGACATTACGCACCAACAGTTATTGACAAATAGACACACACCCCGTCCCTCTTCTTACCAGACGTAGCAGTTCTGTGCTGCCGAAAAACCACGGAGAAGCCAGCCAGCTCTATATTATCCGTGTCGTTGTTCAGTCACGTCTCGGTGAAACATAAGATATTACAGTTTCCCCCCCCCCTTATACAACATGGTTTGCAACATTTCTTCTCTTTATAACATTTCCTTAGCACTCACTCTCCAACAATGTAATGCACTTCTCTGAGAGTTGACTGTAGATCTGGTATGGACTGTAAGGGGATGAGGAGCTTCTCTGCGACTTTACTATAGATCTGGCATGGACTGTAAAGGAGCTTCTCTGTGAGTTTACTGTAGATCTGGTATGGACTGTAAAAGGGATCAAGGAGCTTCTCTGTGAGTTTACTGTAGATCTGGTATGGACTGTAAAGGGATAAGGAGCTTCTCTGTGAGTTGACTGTAGATCTGGTATGGACTGTAAAGGGATAAGGAGCTTCTCTGTGAGTTGACTGTAGATTTGGTATGGACTGTAAAGGGATAAGGAGCTTCTCTGTGAGTTTACTGTAGATCTGGTATGGACGGTAAAGGAGCTTCTCTGTGAGTTTACTGTAGATCTGGTATGGACTGTAAAGGAGCTTCTCTGTGAGTTTACTGTAGATCTGGTATGGACTGTAAAGGAGCTTCTCTGTGAGTTTACTGTAGATCTGGTATGGATTGTAAAGGAGCTTCTCTGTGAGTTTACTGTAGATCTGGTATGGATTGTAAAGGAGCTTCTCTGTGAGTTTACTGTAGATCTGGTATGGACTGTAAAGGAGCTTCTCTGTGAGTTTACTGTAGATCTGGTATGGATTGTAAAGGAGCTTCTCTGTGAGTTTACTGTAGATCTGGTATGGACTGTAAAGGAGCTTCTCTGTGAGTTTACTGTAGATCTGGTATGGACTGTAAAGGGGATGAGGAGCTTCTCTGTGACTTTACTATAGATCTGGCATGGACTGTAAGGGGATAAGGAGCTAGCTAGCGGCTCACTGTTGATGTAGATCAAGGGGTTGCCAGGTCTACTAGGAGTGCATCCAAAATGGCACCCTATTTCCATAGGGCTCTGGTCAAAAGTAGTGCACTACATAGGGAAGAGGGTGCAATTTGGGACAAATACCAAGTCAACTGGTAGGGACGTGCAGCATTTTTCCAGGATTAGTTGCTGATGGAATTTGGAATGCAGCCTTTGGAGTGGAATGCGTCCACTATTCCCTACATAGTGCACTACTTTTGACCACAGCCGTATAGGCCCTGGTCAAAACTAGTGCACTATGTAGGGGGTAGGGTGCCATTGGGGACCCCGGCTCATCGACAATGGCATTCCGATGCAGCGGTGTGGAAAGATGACATCTTCCTGGACTGGACGGGTCGCACAGACAGAGACCCCACCCCCTTTAACGGGTCCAGAGTAAACACAGTTCAGTTCACTTCAAAACAACACCACTGCATGACCAGAGAGAGCGAGGGGGCCAGCACCCTAATCCCTACATAGTGCATGACTTTTAACCAGAGCCCGACCAGAGCCCTATAGGCCCTGGTCAAAAGTAGTGCACTAGGGAATAGGGTACCATTTGAGAGGCAGACAGAGTCGAGGCGTTAAAAGCTGAACTATTCTTAGATAGGGTTGGTCCTAGTCTATAGATCCCCCTATAGGGCAGTGGTTCCCAACCTATATAGTTCACTACAGACCAGGACCAACCCTATAGGGCAGTGGTTTAGTCTCCCAGTCCCTGCCGCTGAAAAACATCCCCACAGTATGATGTTGCCACCACCATGCTTCACCGTAGGGATGGTGCCAGGTTTCCTCCAGACGTGACGCTTGGCATTCAGGCCAAAGAGTTCAATCTTGGTTTCATCAGACCAGAGAATCTTGTTTCTCATGGTCTGAGTGTCTTTAGGTGCCTTTTGGAAAACTCCAAGCAGGCTGTCATGTGCCTTTTACTGAGGAGTGGCTTCTGTCTGGGAACTCTACCATAAAAGGCCTGATTGGTGGATTTCTGCAGAGATGGTTGTCATTCTGGAAGGTTCTCCCATCTCCACAGAGGAATTCTGGAGCTCTGTCAGAGTGACCATCGGGTTCTTGGTCACCTCCCTGACCAAGGTCCTTCTCCCCTGATTGCTCAGTTTGGCCGGGCGGCCAGTTCTAGGAAGAGTCTTGGTGGTTCCAAACTTCTTCCATTTAAGAATGAAGGAGGCCACTGTGTTCTTGTGGACCTTCAATACTGCAGAAATGTTTTGGTATCCTTCCCCAGATCTGTGCCTCGACAATCCTGTTTCTGAGCTCTACGGACAAGTCCTTTGACCTCATGGCTTGGTTGTTGCTCTGACATTCACTGTCAACTGTGGGACATTTATATAGACAGGTGTGTGCCTTTCCAAATCATGTCCAATCAATTGAATTTACAACAGGTGGACTCCAATCAAGTTGTAGAAACATCTCAAGGATAATCAATGGAAACAGGATGCACCTGAGCTCAATTTTGAGTCTCATAGCAAAAGGGTCTGAATACTTATGTAAATAAGGTATTTCTGATTTTTTTTTAAATTAATACATTTCAACAAAAAACAATTCTATTTTGTCAGTACGGGGGGGTATTGTGTGTGGATTGATAATGAAACATCATAAACATCATAGATATTTTATTTAATCCATTTTAGTTTAAGGCTGTAAACGTGACAAAATGGGGGAAAAGTCAAGGGGTCTGAATTCTTTCCGAATGCCCTATGTGATCAATTTGATTGATTATCAACTCTAAGTAAGTAGTACATCTAATAACATTCAATAGTAATCATCCAAACATGATCCCATAGGAATGGTTACATCTTAAATGGCACACTATTCCCTACATGCATCACTCTTCATTCCCCCCCTATCTAAATCTACACCGAGTGTACATAACATTAGGAACTATTTCCATGACAGACTGACCAGGTGAATCCAGGTGAAAAGCTATGATCCCTTATTGATGTCACTTGTTAAATCCACTTCAGTCAGTGGGGAGGAGACGTGGTTAAAGAAGGATTTTTAAGCCTAGAGACAATTGAGACACGGATTGTGTGCGTGTGCCATTCAGAGGTTGAATGGGCAAGACAAAGGACACTATATATACAAAAGTATGTGGACACCCCTTCAAATGAGTGGATTTGGCTTTTTCAGCCACACCCGTTGCTGACAGGTGTATAAAATCGAGCACACAGCCATGCAATCTTTATAGACAAACATTGGCAGTAGAATGGCCTTACTGAAGACCTCAGTGACTTTTTAAACCTCTTTGGGCTAGGTGGGACGCTAGCGCCCCATCTCGACGACATCCGGTGAAATTGCAGAGTGCGAAATTCAAAATACAAAAATCGTAATATTAAACATTCATGAAAATACAAGTGTCATACAAAATTTAAAAGCTTAACTTCTTGTTAATCCAGCCAGATTAACAAAAAGGCTTTACGGCGAAAGCACACCATGCGATTATCTGAGGACAGCGCCCCGCATACAAAAGCATTAAAAAAAAAATCCAAACCAGCAGAGGCGTCACAAAAGTCAGAAATAGCGATAAAATAAATCACTTACCTTTGAAGATCTTCCTCTGTTTGCAATCCCAAGGGTCCCAGCTACACAACAAATGGTCGTTTTGTTCGATAAAGTCCTTCTTTATAGCCCAAAAAAGTATGTTTAGTTGGCGCGTTTGATTCAGTAATCCAACCGTTCCAGGTGCACGTAAAGGAATTCCAAAAGTTACCAATAAACTTCGTCCAAACAAGTAAAACAACGTTTCTAATCAATCCCTAATATGTAAATAAACTATAACATTTAAGACGGAATGTAGTATGTTCAATACCGGAGATAAATAACGAGGTGCGCGCCCTCATCCACACGCACCACAAGACTACAGTCAAAATGAGAGCCACCTTGAAAAACTACAACTACTAATTCATTTTTTCAAAAAACAAGCCTGAAACCCTTTCTAAAGACTGTTGACATCTAGTGGAAGACATAGGAACTGCAATCTGGGAGGATTTCCTTTGAACATCCCGTAGACAAGCATTTCAATGGGTGGCGACCTCAAAAAAAGAAAGAAAATCCAGATGGATTCTCCTTGAGTTTTCGCCAGCCATATCAGTTCCGTTATACTCACAGACATTATTTTAACAGTTTTAGAAATGTCAGAGTGTTTTCTATCCAATGCTACCAATATATTTATTGCATATCCTAGTAACAGGCAGTTTACTTTGGACACGTCAGTCATCCAAACTTCCGAATACTGCCCCCTAGCCTTAAGAAGATTTATTAACGTAGCACCGTCATAGGATTGCACGTTTCCAACAAGTCAATTCATCAAACTTCTGCTCTGCTAGAGCTGCCCCGATAAACTGTAAGTGCTGTTATTGTGAAGTGGAAACGTCTATGAGCAACAACGGATCAGCCGCAAAGTGGTAGGCCACACAAGCTCACAGAACATGATCGCCAAGTGCTGAAGCGCGTAAAGCATAAAAAATCGTCTGTCCTCGGTTGCAACACTCACTACCGAGTTCCAAACTGACTCTGGAAGCAACGTCAGCACGAGAACTCTGTTCATCGGGAGCTTATGGAAATGGGTTTCCATGGCAGAGCAGACGCACACATGCCTAAGATCACCATGCGCAATGCCATGCGTCGGCTGGAGTGGTGTAAAGCTCCCCACCATTGGACTCTGGAGCAGTGGAAACGCATCCCCCGGAGTGATGAATCACACTTCAACATCTGGCAGTACGACAGACGAATCTGGGTTTGGAGGATGCCAGGAGAACGCTACCTGCCCCAATGCATAGTGCCAACTGTAAAGTTTGGTGGAGGAGGAATAATGGTCTGGGGCTGTTTTTCAGGATTCGGGCCCCTTAGTTCCAGTGAAGGGAAATCTTAACGCTACAGCATACAATGACATTCTAGACAATTCTGTGCTTCCAACTTTGTGGCAACAGTTTGGGGAAGGCCCTTTCCTGTTTCAGCATGACAATGCCCCCCGTGCACAAAGCAAGGTCCATACAGAAATGGTTTATCGAGATCGGTGTGAAAGAACTCGACTGGCCTGCACAGAGCCCTGACCTCAACCTCATCGAACACATTTGGGGTGAATTGGAACGCCGACTGCGAGCCAGGCCTAATCGCCCAACATCAGTGCCCGACCTCACTAATGCTCTTGTGGCTGAATGGTAGCAAGTCCTCGCAGCAATGTTCCAACATCTAGTGGAAAGCCTTCCCAGAAGAGTGGAGGTTGTTATAGCAGCAAAGGGGGGGACCAACTCCATATTAATGGCCATAATTTTGGAATGAGATGTGTGATGAGCAGGTGTCCACATACTTTTGGTCATGTAGTTTATTAAAGTGCCTTTTTTACGGGGTATGGTAGTCGGTGCCAGGTGCACCGGTTTGTGTCAACAACTGCAACGCTGTTGGGGGGGGGGGGGTGCAACTCAATATTAGGAAGGTGTTCCTGATGTTTGGCATAGTCAGTGTATAAATCTGTATACTACAATTCAGCTGTGACTATGTACAAGATCAAACAGACCTTTCTATAACATAGCGCACTAAAGTAGTGTAGTGTACAGGGATTAGGGTTTAATTTGGGATGTACCCTAGCTATGTAGTTCTATTGGCCAGGGGATGTTTTACTGGTGACTCTGGGTTGACTGTATTCCCCATCTCAGCACTATATTTACATAGAGTTAGGTCTCTGGTATGCAAACACTCTCACTGAGTAAAACGCTCTGGTCCTGCCTTCTTTGACAGGGCCTGCATGGGCATCTGAACTCTCACTCTCACTCTCAATCACTGACACAATTACAATTGTAAGGGCTTTTTGGCATGGGAATTGTATGTTTACATTGCCAAAACAAGTCAAATAGATAATAAACAAAAGTGGTCAGGTATTCTGCCACTGTGTACTCTCTGTTTAGGGCCAAGTAGCGTTCTAGTTTGCTCAGTTTTTTTTGGTAAATTCTTTCCAATGTGTCAAAGTAATTATCTTTTTTTTTTCTCATGATTTGGTTTGGTCTAATTGTATTGCTGTCCTGGAGCTCTGTGGGATTTTTGTGTGTGTTTGTGAACAGAGCCACAGGACCAGCTTGCTTAGGGGACTCTTCTCCAGGTTTATCTCTCTGTAGGTGATGGCTTTGTTATGGAAGGTTTGGGAATCACTTCCTTTTAGGTGGTTGTAGAATTTAACGTCTCTTTTCTGGATTTTGATAATTAGTGGGTATCGGCCTAATTCTGCTCTGCATGCATTATTCGGTGTTTTACGTTGTGCACAGAGTTGGTTTTTGCAGAATGCTGCATGCGGAGTCTCAATTTTGTGTTTGTCCCATTTTGTGATTTTTTTTTTATTTTTATATATATATATTTTTTTTTAAATAAATTTTATCCCATTTTCTCCCCAATGTTCATGGTATCCAATCGCTAGTAATTACTATCTTGTCTCATCGCTACAACTCCCGTACGGGCTCGGGAGAGACGAAGGTTGAAAGCCATGCGTCCTCCGAAGCACAACCCAACCAAGCCGCACTGCTTCTTAACACAGCGCGCCTCCAACCCGGAAGCCAGCCGCACCAATGTGTCGGAGGAAACACCGTGTACCTGGCCCCCTTGGTTAGCTCTGCACCCGGCCCGCCACAGGAGTCGCTGGAGCGCGATGAGACAAGGATATCCCTACCGGCCAAACCCTCCCTAACCCGGACGACGCTATGCCAATTGTGCGTCGCCCCACGGACCTCCCGGTCGCGGCCGGCTGCGACAGAGCCTGGGCGCGAACCCAGAGACTCTGGTGGCGCAGTTAGCACTGCGATGCAGTGCCCTAGACCACTGCGCCACCCGGGAGGCCCCCATTTTGTGAATTCTTGGTTGGTGAGCGGACCCCAGACCTCACAACCATAAAGATCAATGTGTTCTATAACTGATTCAAGTATTTTTAGCCAGATCCTAATTGGTATGTTGAATTTTATGTTCCTTTTGATGGCATAGAAGGCCCTTCTTGCCTTGTCTCTCAGATCGTTCACAGCTTTGTGGAAGTTACCTGTGGCGCTGATGTTTAGGCCGAGGTAGGTATAGTTTTTTGTGTGCTCTAAGGCAACGGTGTCTAGATGGAATTTGTATGTGTTGTCCTGGCAACTGGACCTTTTTTGGAACACCATTATTTTTGTATTACTGAGATTTACTGTCAGGGCCCAGGTCTGGCAGAATCTGTGCAGAAGATCTAGGTGCTGCTGTAGGCCCTCCTTGGTTGGGGACAGAAGCACCAGATCATCAGCAAACAGTAGACATTTGACTAGTAGGGTGAGGCTGGGTGCTGCAGACTGTTCTAGTGCCCTCGCCAATTCGTTGATATATATGTCGAAGAGGGTCGGGCTTAAGCTGCATCCCTGTCTCATACCCTGGCCCTGTGGGAAAAAAATTGCGTGTTTTTTGCCAATTTTAACCGCACACTTGTTTGTGTACATGGACTTTATAACGTCATATGTTTTTCCCCCAACACCACCTTCCATCAATTTGTATAGCAGAGCCTCGAGCCAAATTGAGCCAAGCTTTTTGAAATTAACAAAGCATGAGAAGACTTTGCCTTTGTTTCGGTTTGTTTGTTTGTCAATTAAGGTATGCAGGGTGAATACGTGGTCTGTTGTATGGTAATTTGGTAAAAAGCCAATTTGACATTTGCTCAGTACATTGTTCTCACTGAGGAAATGTACAAGTCTGTTGTTAATGATAATGCAGAGGATTTTCCCAAGGTTGCTGTTGACGCATATCCCATGGTAGTTATTGGGGTCAAATTTGTCTCCACTTTTGTGGATTGGATTGATCAGTCCTTGGTTCCAAATATTGGGGAAGATGCCAGAGCTGAGGATGATGTTAAACAGTTTAAGCTATAGCCAATTGGGGGTCTCTCTCTGCAATTGTAGCACAAAGATCAGCTATTTCCCAGGAAATGACAGCAAGGCCACTGAATTATGTTATTGAGATTAGACTTCTGTGGTTTCCAAAATGTTTCCTTTTTCCAACTGCTCTTCCTATTGTAGTGAATTAAGGGGCGGCAGGGTAGCCTAGTGGTTAGAGCGTTGGGCTAGTAACCGAAAGGTTGCAAGTTCGAATCCCCCGAGCTGACAAGGTACAAATATGTCATTCTGCCCCCTGAACAAGGCAGTTAAACCCCACTGTTCCTAGACCGTCATTGAAAATAACAATTAGTTCTTAACTGACTTGCCTAGTTAAAGAAAGGTACATTTAAAAAAAAATGTTTCAATGATGGCAGTTGGAATTAAACAGTAAAAAAAGTATATACAGAGCAGCACTCAATAACAGACCCAGTGAACCTCAAGACATCAACAACATTTTGTCAATGAATTCCTGTGGTCCATCTCTGGGCCTCTACTTTTCAAATCAGTAGGAGGCTTTGCTCTTACTGCAACACTCGATACCTCTAGACCGTCAGGGTATAATTGTGTATATAAATAGCACCCTTTATCTTCCCTATATAGTGCTCTACTTCTGGCCAGGGCTCAAAGGGCTCCGGTCAAAAGTAGTGCACTGTATAGGGTATAGGGCGCCATTAAGGGAAGGAGTTTATTGACGATAGAAGCTGGGTAGTGGAGCGTGCTGCATGCCTGGCTGGCTGGCTGGCTGGCTGGGAGTACAAAGCACTGAGGGAGGGGGGGGGGGGGGGCAGCTACAGTAGTCTACAGAGCCTCACGACACAATCAATAACTGGTGTTTCCTCTCATACCAAAGACCAGCAGTACGTCACGCTATTTTCCATACATGCGGTCTGGACACCGTGCACAGTGTGGCGGATACTGTGTAATGTGTTTGGGGTTGATATTGTGACGTGATAGTCCTCTGTGTGTTTCACTAATCTCACAGCCAGGACATGTATTCAGCGTTAGTATGAAACATTAATCTAAATATGACAGTCATTGATTAGATTGTAGAATTATTTTAGGGGATTTTTATCTTCCCTCTCACCGTCGTGCTAATTCTAATGTGTAATGTCAACTTGGTACAATATCAACAAAATCAAACGCACCTCAGATGATCAAAAGGTACAATAGCAACAAAATCAAACGCACCTCAGATGATCAAAAGGTACAATAGCAACAAAATCAAACGCACCTCAGATGATCAAAAGGTACAATAGCAACAAAATCAAACGCACCTCAGATGATCAAAAGGTACAATAGCAACAAAATCAAACGTACCTCAGATGATCAAAAGGTACAATAGCAACAAAATCAAACGTACCTCAGATGATCAAAAGGTACAATACGGTGCTTCTACACCTGCATTGCTTGCTGTGTGGGGTTTTATGCTGGGTTTCTGTACAGCACTTTGAGATATCAGCTGATGTAAGAAGGGCTATATAAATACATTTGATTTGATTTGATACACTAGCAACCGGGTGATGACTGAACTTCCAGTAGGAAATCAAACAAGGATCCCTGTGAAGCAGGGATGTAATCCTTCAGAGTTAAGACCCTGTCTCGTATACTTCGTAATAATCAGGGCGGAAATGTGCCCGATTATCAATAGATTTTATACTAGTTATCATACAAAGAATATTTGCATGTCTTTCTATGAGTTGTGATTTTTTTTTAAATAGATTTTTTAAGCCTAAAATGGTCAACAATGTTTTATTTTGTGTACTCCTATCGTTTATTTCACCCTACATAATGTCATGTACATTCTACTCTGGAGAACGTCTCATTGTCAAGGTTACAGCCAGAACATGTCAGCTGATAGGCCACTCTTTAAAGGCCGCAGATTGAGACTCATCTGGGTGTAAACTCGGTGGATTTGTCACCCACTTTTACTGCGACACAACATACCGATAATAAGGTAGTCTACTAACATTTCCTTAGGAAATTAACTTAAAACATTTGTATTTAAAAAAATAAAATAAAATCATATTCATTATGAGATTTCTATTTTGAATGGGGAAATCGCAGAGGTCAAGGTCTTTTTCTTGTTGGCAGAACAGAGGTAAAAGAGGGAGTGCCCTTTAACATAAACTATATTAACCAATTCCACAGGCTGCTAGACGACAGAGTACTTATTAAAAAGGGTCAATATTGTCCTTTCCACCCAACGGATGACCTGATTGGTAGGGACTAGATAAACTACACCTCTCTGCTTTTGGGCTGGACCTGTGATTGGTGGATAGTAAGGCTTCCATAGCTGTGATTGGCTGGGAGCAGGGCTCCCGTGGCTGTGTGTAGTGTTTGCTCTACAGTCATCGACTGGTGTAAAATGAGGCAGAGAAGGAGGTCAGACAGAGGGCGTTACAAGGTCGTAGTAATGCCTGGCAAAGAGTCAACAAATAGCTGCCTTTCTGTTCTGCCTCCCAATCAACAGTAGTAAACCTCAATGAGTGTTTGGCTGCAAAATGACTGTGCCTCCCTTTCCAACCAACTAATAGATGAAGCTTAGTTTATTCACACTATCCAGCTGGCAAAACAGACATATTGACTTGATTACTACTATAGTACCACAACATTGAAGTTGAAAAAAACAAAGATAAGTCATTTTTAATAGAAAGCAGATCCTGTTAGAGACTGACATAACTCATTTTCTTTCAAAGGTATTGACAGACATATTTCTGAGCTGTGACAGACATATTTCTGAGCTGTGACAGACATATTTCTGAGCTGTGACAGACATATTTCTGAGCTGTGACAGACATATTTCTGAGACATGACAGGGGCTCTCGAGTGGCGCAGCGGTCTAAGGCACTGCATCTCAGTGCTAGAGGCGTCACTACAGACACTGGTTCGATTCCAGGCTGTATCACAACCGGCCGTGATTGGGAGTCCCATAGGGCGGCGCACAATTGGCTCAGCGTCATCCGGGTTAGGGTTTGGCTGGCGTAGGCCGTCATTGTAAAATACGAATTTGTTCTTAACTGACTTGCCTAGTTAAATAAAAATAAAATTCAAGTTTCAGAGCTATAGGTGATATGACATACAGGGAGCTGGATGTATACTACCTCCCAGCAGTAGTGAAGGTACAGTATCATCACATTCAACAGGACTTCTAGAATCTCACTCTCAACAAGGCTAGCATGTGCAACTCTTGATACATACTGATGTACTGTATGGAATATGGGGGAACAACAGGAGGACGTCACAGTGGGATTCTGAATGTAGATTCTGGTCCTTGAGATAGAGACTGCACGTCTTTCTGTAAAACACCACTGTACTTCTGTACTACAAAAAACATCGTTGAGTTCTGCATTACGCATTTCTAGCCAACCCACCCGGGACCAATATAATTATACCATACATGCCGCCAATTATACGTTTGGCGGCATGGAGGCGGATGTCATGGTATTAATATAGAATAAACTGAGGAGAATGAAACAACCGGGGGGGGGGGATCAGTCATGTGAAAGTCTCAGAGCGATGATTCATCTCCAGGCTATGCTCTACTCTCCCATCATCCCTACTGTCACCGTTGCTTAGTGTTAACCCTCCCGTCGGCCCAGCTATACCCTCCGTCCTTAGTGTTACCCTCCCGTCGCCCCAGCTATACCCCCTGTCCTTAGTGTTAACCCTCCCGTCGCCCCAGCTATACCCCCTGTCCTTAGTGTTACCCCCCCGTCGCCCCAGCTATACCCTCTGTCCTTAGTGTTACCCTCCCGTCGCCCCAGCTATACCCTCTGTCCTTAGTGTTAACCCTCCCGCCGCCCCAGCTATACCCTCCGTCCTTAGTGTTACCCTCCCGTCGCCCCAGCTATACCCTCCGTCCTTAGTGTTACCCCCCCGTCGCCCCAGCTATACCCTCCGTCCTTAGTGTTAACCCTCCCGTCGCCCCAGCTATACTCTCCGTCCTTAGTGTTAACCCTCCCGTCGCCCCAGCTATACCCTCCGTCCTTAGTGTTACCCTCCCGTCGCCCCAGCTATACCCTCCGTCCTTAGTGTTACCCTCCCGTCGCCCCAGCTATACCCTCCGTCCTTAGTGTTACCCCCCCGTCGCCCCAGCTATACCCTCCGTCCTTAGTGTTACCCTCCCGTCGCCCCAGCTATACCCTCCGTCCTTAGTGTTAAATCTCCCGTCGCCCCAGCTATACCCTCCGTCCTTAGTGTTAACCCTCCCGTCGCCCCAGCTATACTCTCCGTCCTTAGTGTTAAATCTCCCGTCGCCCCAGCTATACCCCCCGTCCTTAGTGTTAACCCTCCCGTCGCCCCAGCTATACCCTCCGTCCTTAGTGTTACCCTCCCGTCGCCCCAGCTATACCCTCTGTCCTTAGTGTTACCCTCCCGTCGCCCCAGCTATACCCTCCGTCCTTAGTGTTAACCCTCCCGTCGCCCCAGCTATACCCTCCGTCCTTAGTGTTACCCTCCCGTCGCCCCAGCTATACCCTCTGTCCTTAGTGTTAACCTCCCGTCGCCCCAGCTATACCCTCCGTCCCAAATGCCACCCTATTCCCTATATAGTATACTACTTTAGACCAGAGCCCTATTCCCTATATAGTGCACTACTTTAGACCAGAGCCCTATTCCCTATATACTGCACTACTTTAGACCAGAGCCCTATTCCCTATATAGTGCACTACTTTAGACCAGAGCCCTATTCCCTATATAGTGCACTACTTTAGACCAGAGCCCTATTCCCTATATAGTGCACTACTTTAGACCAGAGCCCTATTCCCTATATAGTGCACTACTTTAGACCAGGGCCCTATTCCCTATATAGTGCACTACTTTAGACCAGAGCCCTATTCCCTATATAGTGCACTACTTTAGACCAGAGCCCTATTCCCTATATAGTACACTACTTTAGACCAGAGCCCTATTCCCTATATAGTGCCTTCCTTTTGACCAGGGCCTGGGGTGGCAGGAAGCCTAGCGGTTAAGAGCGCTAGGCCAGTAACCGAAAGGTCGCTGATTCGAATCCCAGAGCCGACTAGGTGAAATATCTGTTGATGTTCTCTTGAGCAAGGCACTTCACCCTAATTCATCCTGTAAGTCGCTCTGGGTAAGAATGTCTGCTAAATGACTAAAATGTAGGGGGGTTCTGGTCAATAGTTCTGGTCAATAGTAGTGAACCATATAGGGGGGGGGGTTCTGGTCAATAGTTCTGGTCAATAGTGGTGAACCATATAGGGGGGTTCTGGTCAATAGTTCTGGTCAATAGTAGTGAACCATATAGGGGGGTTCTGGTCAATAGTAGTGAACCATATAGGGGGGTTCTGGTCAATAGTTCTGGTCAATAGTAGTGAACCATATAGGGGGGCTCTGGTCAATAGTAGTGAACCATATAGGGGGGTTCTGGTCAATAGTTCTGGTCAATAGTAGTGAACCATATAGGGGGGTTCTGGTCAATAGTTCTGGTCAATTGTAGTGTACCATATAGGGGGGTTCTGGTCAATAGTGGTGCACCATATAGGGGGGGTTCTGATCAATAGTTCTGATCCATATAAGGGGGTTCTGGTCAATAGTTCTGGTCAATAGTAGTGAACCATATAGGGGGGTTCTGGTCAATAGTTCTGGTCAATAGTAGTGTACCATATAGGGGGGTTCTGGTCAATAGTGGTGCACCATATAGGGGGGGTTCTGATCAATAGTTCTGATCCATATAAGGGGGTTCTGGTCAATAGTTCTGGTCAATAGTAGTGAACCATATAGGGGGGTTCTGGTCAATAGTTCTGGTCAATAGTAGTGAATCATATAGGGGGGTTCTGGTCAATAGTTCTGGTCAATAGTAGTGTACCAAATAGGGGGGTTCTGGTCAATAGTAGTGAACCATATAGGGGGGTTCTGGTCAATAGTAGTGAACCATATAGGGGGGTTCTGGTCAATAGTAGTGCACCATAAAGGGAATAGGGTACCATTGGTTTCAGACCTCTTATCCAAGAAGGCTTGATGCATGGTTCTAATGAGTCTAAGGCCTGGAGCACTGGGCAGGCAGAGAAGAGAGGCGATTATGGATGGATGCTGGCCTTTTGGCTCGGCCTGCTAATTTGATCAGTGAAGCCCTATTAAACAAGAGAGATCTTCAGGGGGAAATGGTCGCTTGGTCAGGGAACGTTTGACATCGAATCAGCGTAGGGTTGCGTAATGGCTACATTCAATGGAATATTGTCTTTTAGATTCTAGAGCCTGGAGACTGACTGGGCGTCAAATCAAATCAAATGTATTTATAAAGCCCTTCGTACATCAGCTGATATCTCAAAGTGCTGTACAGAAACCCAGCATAAAACCCCAAACAGCAAGCAATGCAGGTGTAGAAGCACCAGTCATCCCAGAATAGACGTTCACAGTGAAGTTAATTCAGTTCCTCAGCCATGATCTAATAGCGTGAAATATGTTTTGATAAAAATGATCGCGTACGTAAAAGATAAGAAGCGATATGAAAGGTTTCTAAGGAAAGCCAGGCGCTCTCCTGCTTTTGAAGAATTTCCCCTTTGGAGTCATTCAAGGAATGTAGGGAAATGATATCCCATCTCAGCCTTTAGCGAGGGACACTATTTCACCATGCTTGTCACTTATGAACATTTTTGAACATCTTGGCATAGTTCTGTTATAATCTCCACCCGGCACAGCCAGAAGAGGACTGGCCACCCCTCATAGCCTGGTTCCTCTCTAGGTTTCTTCCTAGGTTTTGGCCTTTCTAGGGAGTTTTTCCTAGCCACCGTGCTTCTACACCTGCATTACTAGCTGTTTGGGGTTTTAGGCGGGGTTTCTGTACAGCACTTCGAGATATTAGCTGATGTACGAAGGGCTATATAAAATAAAATTGATTGATTGATTGACACCAAACTACCCTCATTAAAGATCAGGTTGGAGATCTGAAAAGGCTTCATGTCTGGTGTAATCATCAACACAGTCGGCCCTAGTGGCTGATCATGTCTGGTGTAATCATTAACACAGTCGGCCCTAGTGGCTGATCATGTCTGCTGTAATCATCAACACAGTCGGCCCTAGTGGCTGATCATGTCTGGTGTAATCATCAACGCAGTCGGCCCTAGTGGCTGATCATGTCTGCTGTAATCATCAACACAGTCCGCCCTAGTGGCTGATCATGTCTGGTGTAATCATCAACACAGTCGGCCCTAGTGGCTGATCATGTCTGGTGTAATCATCAACGCAGTCGGCCCTAGTGGCTGATCATGTCTGGTGTAATCATCAACACAGTCGGCCCTAGTGGCTGATCATGTCTGGTGTAATCATTAACACAGTCGGCCCTAGTGGCTGATCATGTCTGGTGTAATCATCAACACAGTCGGCCCTAGTGGCTGATCATGTCGTCTGGTGTAATCATTAACACAGTTGTCCCTAGTGGCTGATCATGTCTGGTGTAATCATCAACACAGTCGGCCCTAGTGGCTGATCATGTCGTCAGGTGTAATCATCAACACAGTCGGCCCTAGTGGCTGATCATGTCTGGTGTAATCATCAACACAGTCGGCCCTAGTGGCTGATCATGTCTGGTGTAATCATCAACACAGTCGGCCCTAGTGGCTGATCATGTCTGGTGTAATCATCAACACAGTCGGCCCTAGTGGCTGATCATGTCTGGTGTAATCATCAACGCAGTCGGCCCTAGTGGCTGATCATGTCTGGTGTAATCATCAACACAGTCGTCCCTAGTGGCTGATCATGTCTGGTGTAATCATCAACGCAGTCGGCCCTAGTGGCTGATCATGTCTGGTGTAATCATCAACGCAGTCGGCCCTAGTGGCTGATCATGTCTGGTGTAATCATCAACGCAGTCGGCCCTAGTGGCTGATCAACACAGTCGGCCCTAGTGGCTGATCATGTCTGGTGTAATCATCAACGCAGTCGGCCCTAGTGGCTGATCATGTCTGGTGTAATCATCAACACAGTCGTCCCTAGTGGCTGATCATGTCTGGTGTAATCATCAACGCAGTCGGCCCTAGTGGCTGATCATGTCTGGTGTAATCATCAACGCAGTCGGCCCTAGTGGCTGATCAACACATTCGGCCCTAGTGGCTGATCATGTCTGGTGTAATCATCAACACAGTCGGCCCTAGTGGCTGATCATGTCTGGTGTAATCATCAACACAGTCGGCCCTAGTGGCTGATCATGTCTGGTGTAATCATCAACACAGTCGGCCCTAGTGGCTAATCATGTCTGGTGTAATCATCAACACAGTCGGCCCTAGTGGCTGATCATGTCTGGTGTAATCATCAACACAGTCGGCCCTAGTGGCTGATCATGTCTGGTGTAATCATCAACACAGTTAGTCGTCCCTAGTGGCTGATCATGTCTAGTGTAATCATCAACACAGTCCGCCCTAGTGGCTGATCATGTCTGGTGTAATCATCAACACAGTCGTCCCTAGTGGCTGATCATGTCTGGTGTAATCATCAACACAGTCAGCCCTAGTGGCTGATCATGTCTGCTGTAATCATCAACGCAGTCGGCCCTAGTGGCTGATCATGTCTGGTGTAATCATCAACACAGTCGGCCCTAGTGGCTGATCATGTCGTCTGGTGTAATCATCAACACAGTCGGCCCTAGTGGCTGATCAACACAGTCGGCCCTAGTGGCTGATCATGTCTGGTGTAATCATCAACACAGTCGGCCCTAGTGGCTGATCATGTCTGGTGTAATCATCAACACAGTCGGCCCTAGTGGCTGATCATGTCTGGTGTAATCATCAACACAGTCGGCCCTAGTGGCTGATCATGTCTGGTGTAATCATCAACACAGTCGGCCCTAGTGGCTGATCATGTCTGGTGTAATCATCAACACAGTCGGCCCTAGTGGCTGATCATGTCGGGTGTAATCATCAACACAGTCGGCCCTAGTGGCTGATCATGTCTGGTGTAATCATCAACACAGTCGGCCCTAGTGGCTGATCATGTCTGCTGTAATCATCAACACAATCGGCCCTAGTGGCTGATCATGTCTGCTGTAATCATCAACACAGTCGGCCCTAGTGGCTGATCATGTCTGCTGTAATCATCAACACAGTCGGCCCTAGTGGCTGATCATGTCTGGTGTAATCATCAACACAGTCCGCCCTAGTGGCTGATCATGTCGGGTGTAATCATCAACACAGTCGGCCCTAGTGGCTGATCATGTCTGGTGTAATCATCAACACAGTCGTCCCTAGTGGCTGATCATGTCGGGTGTAATCATCAACACAGTCGGCCCTAGTGGCTGATCATGTCTGGTGTAATCATCAACGCAGTCGGCCCTAGTGGCTGATCATGTCTGGTGTAATCATCAACACAGTCGTCCCTAGTGGCTGATCATGTCTGGTGTAATCATCAACGCAGTCGGCCCTAGTGGCTGATCATGTCTGGTGTAATCATCAACGCAGTCGGCCCTAGTGGCTGATCAACACAGTCGGCCCTAGTGGCTGATCATGTCTGGTGTAATCATTAACACATTCGGCCCTAGTGGCTGATCATGTCTGGTGTAATCATCAACACAGTCGGCCCTAGTGGCTGATCATGTCTGGTGTAATCATCAACACAGTCGGCCCTAGTGGCTGATCATGTCTGGTGTAATCATCAACACAGTCGGCCCTAGTGGCTGATCATGTCTGGTGTAATCATCAACACAGTCGGCCCTAGTGGCTGATCATGTCTGGTGTAATCATCAACACAGTCGGCCCTAGTGGCTGATCATGTCTGGTGTAATCATCAACACAGTTAGTCGTCCCTAGTGGCTGATCATGTCTAGTGTAATCATCAACACAGTCCGCCCTAGTTGCTGATCATGTCTGGTGTAATCATCAACACAGTCGTCCCTAGTGGCTGATCATGTCTGGTGTAATCATCAACACAGTCAGCCCTAGTGGCTGATCATGTCTGCTGTAATCATCAACGCAGTCGGCCCTAGTGGCTGATCATGTCTGGTGTAATCATCAACACAGTCGGCCCTAGTGGCTGATCATGTCGTCTGGTGTAATCATCAACACAGTCGGCCCTAGTGGCTGATCAACACAGTCGGCCCTAGTGGCTGATCATGTCTGGTGTAATCATCAACACAGTCGGCCCTAGTGGCTGATCATGTCTGGTGTAATCATCAACACAGTCGGCCCTAGTGGCTGATCATGTCTGGTGTAATCATCAACACAGTCGGCCCTAGTGGCTGATCATGTCTGGTGTAATCATCAACACAGTCGGCCCTAGTGGCTGATCATGTCTGGTGTAATCATCAACACAGTCGGCCCTAGTGGCTGATCATGTCTGGTGTAATCATCAACACAGTCGGCCCTAGTGGCTGATCATGTCGGGTGTAATCATCAACACAGTCGGCCCTAGTGGCTGATCATGTCTGGTGTAATCATCAACACAGTCGGCCCTAGTGGCTGATCATGTCGGTTGTAATCATTAACACAGTCGGCCCTAGTGGCTGATCATGTCTGGTGTAATCATCAACACAGTCGGCCCTAGTGGCTGATCATGTCGTCTGGTGTAATCATCAACGCAGTCGGCCCTAGTGGCTGATCATGTCTGGTGTAATCATTAACACAGTCGGCCCTAGTGGCTGATCATGTCTGGTGTAATCATCAACGCAGTCGGCCCTAGTGGCTGATCATGTCTGGTGTAATCATCAACACAGTCGGCCCTAGTGGCTGATCATGTCTGGTGTAATCAGCAACACAGTTAGTTGGCTCTAGTGGCTGATCATGTCTGGTGTAATCATCAACACAGTCGGCCCTAGTGGCTGATCATGTCTGCTGTAATCATCAACACAGTCGGCCCTAGTGGCTGATCATGTCTGCTGTAATCATCAACACAGTCGGCCCTAGTGGCTGATCATGTCTGGTGTAATCATCAACACAGTCGGCCCTAGTGGCTGATCATGTCGTCAGGTGTAATCATCAACACAGTCGGCCCTAGTGGCTGATCATGTCGTCAGGTGTAATCATCAACACAGTCGGCCCTAGTGGCTGATCATGTCTGGTGTAATCATCAACACAGTCGGCCCTAGTGGCTGATCATGTCTGGTGTAATCACTAACACAGTCGGCCCTAGTGGCTGATCATGTCTGGTGTAATCATTAACACAGTCAGCCCTAGTGGCTGATCATGTCTGGTGTAATCATCAACACAGTCGGCCCTAGTGGCTGATCATGTCTGGTGTAATCACCAACACAGTCGGCCCTAGTGGCTGATCATGTCTGGTGTAATCAGCAACACAGTTAGTTGGCTCTAGTGGCTGATCATGTCTGGTGTAATCATCAACACAGTCGGCCCTAGTGGCTGATCATGTCGTCAGGTGTAATCATCAACACAGTCGGCCCTAGTGGCTGATCATGTCTGGTGTAATCATTAACACAGTTGGCCCTAGTGGCTGATCATGTCTGGTGTAATCATCAACATAGTCGTCCCTAGTGGCTGATCATGTCTGGTGTAATCATCAACACAGTCGGCCCTAGTGGCTGATCATGTCTGGTGTAATCATTAACACAGTCGGCCCTAGTGGCTGATCCTACTGGTTAGAGAGATGGCCCAGATTTCAGGAGAGAACCTGTCGTTGTTTACGATGTAAAGATTAAAGCCCTGTTTGAGGTAATTGAAACTAAAATTTTGCCTGAATGATTCAGCTGATAGTGTTTACCCTGATAAGGTTATCAAGGCCGGTTGTTTCCTAACCCTGATGGAGGCTAATGATTTGCTTTGGAAGGTTAGATTTAGAGTAATGAGTAAAGGACTTTTAGCTTGTAGTCCAAATTTAACAGTATGGGCTAGTACCCCCAGACGCAGATTAAGCGTAGTCCTAGACTACGAAGCATGTTCAACAGAGCAGGACTGAGGTGTAATCCGTGTCCAGAAAAAACGGCCCACAGATTGTCCTTCAGCCTGTACAATATAGCCTCGTTCGAACAGGGCATTACACAACTAGCCGTGGTCATTGTTAAAAATCCTTTCTGATGACTGATCACTAGCCTATAGCCTCTACACAGTTTCATGTCTAACAGAGTGGCAAAACCAGTGCCAGTGTTGAGGTAGCTACAGCAGGCTACATACAGCTGTGTCTGGCCATTCTGATCAGTGTTGTTACTGTAATGAGGTAGCTACAGCAGACTACATACAGCTGTATCTGTGTCTGGCCATTCTGATCAGTGTTGTTACTGTAATGAGGTAGCTACATACAGCTGTATCTGTGTCTGGCCATTCTGATCAGTGTTGTTACTGTAATGAGGTAGCTACATACAGCTGTATCGGGCCATTCTGATCAGTGTTGTTACTGTAATGAGGTAGCTACAGCAGACTACATACAGCTGTATCGGGCCATTCTGATCAGTGTTGTTACTGTAATGAGGTAGCTACAGCAGGCTACATACAGCTGTGTCTGGCCATTCTGATCAGTGTTGTTACTGTAATGAGGTAGCTACAGCAGACTACATACAGCTGTATCTGTGTCTGGCCATTCTGATCAGTGTTGTTACTGTAATGAGGTAGCTACATACAGCTGTATCTGTGTCTGGCCATTCTGATCAGTGTTGTTACTGTAATGAGGTAGCTACATACAGCTGTATCGGGCCATTCTGATCAGTGTTGTTACTGTAATGAGGTAGCTACAGCAGACTACATACAGCTGTATCGGGCCATTCTGATCAGTGTTGTTACTGTAATGAGGTAGCTACAGCAGGCTACATACAGCTGTGTCTGGCCATTCTGATCAGTGTTGTTACTGTAATGAGGTAGCTACAGCAGGCTACATACAGCTGTATCTGTGTCTGGCCATTCTGATCAGTGTTGTTACTGTAATGAGGTAGCTACATACAGCTGTATCTGTGTCTGGCCATTCTGATCAGTGTTGTTACTGTAATGAGGTAGCTACAGCAGGCTACATACAGCTGTATCTGTGTCTGGCCATTCTGGTCAGTGTTGTTACTGTAATGAGGTAGCTACAGCAGGCTACATACAGCTGTGTCTGGCCATTCTGATCAGTGTTGTTACTGTAATGAGGTAGCTACAGCAGGCTACATACAGCTGTGTCTGGCCATTCTGATCAGTGTTGTTACTGTAATGAGGTAGCTACAGCAGGCTACATACAGCTGTATCTGTGTCTGGCCATTCTGATCAGTGTTGTTACTGTAATGAGGTAGCTACAGCAGGCTACATACAGCTGTATCTGTGTCTGGCCATTCTGGTCAGTGTTGTTACTGTAATGAGGTAGCTACAGCAGGCTACATACAGCTGTATCTGTGTCTGGCCATTCTGGTCAGTGTTGTTACTGTAATGAGGTAGCTACAGCAGGCTACATACAGCTGTGTCTGGCCATTCTGATCAGTGTTGTTACTGTAATGAGGTAGCTACAGCAGGCTACATACAGCTGTGTCTGTGTCTGGCCATTCTGATCAGTGTACTATTTAGCAGGACTCGTATGAAATGTACAATTGATGTTGGAGCCAACGGTTCCATGAATGTACTGTATGTTTGTTATTGGTTTGTGACATTCATTCTTGGTGTTACATTCACGTTGAGCCAGAAATAGCTCTATGGATTTAGAGGAGCGCACTTACAAATACATTTCCTCTGAGACAGACAGATGTACAAAATAAACCACTCGATATGAAACTGGCTGATGTGGGTCATGTTTTGAGGCTCGGTGAATATTCAACACACACACGTACGCATGCATGCAGAGGGAGCAGGACCGCAGTGGAGAAGGTGGAAAGCTTCAAGTACCTCTGCGTACACGTCACTGACAAACTGAAATGGTCCACCTACACTGGCAGCGTGGTGAAGAAGGCACAACAGCGCCTCTTCAACCTCAGGAAGCTGAAGAAATGTGTCTTGGCCCCTTTAAGACCCTCAAACATTTACAGATTGAGAGCATCCTATCGGGCTGTATCACCACCTGGCATGGTAACTGCACCGCCCACAACCGTAATATATTTTGTGTGTATTGTTGTGAATTGTTAGATATTAATGCATTGTTGGTGCTAGGAACACAAGACATTTCACTACACACGCAATAACATCTGCTGAACACGTGTATGTGACCAGTAACATTTGATTTGAAACACACACGTCACACCACCCACTTCCTGTTCCCACATGTATGGGATACACGATAGAGCACGTTTCAAACCACCTACCAGAGCACATGACACGATTTCTACCCACCAGTGAAATAATATCTGTGTAATGATCAGCCCTCAGCATCATACTGTACCTCTGACAGACAGATTTACACTGATGATCCGTTTTTAATATACTGAACAAAAATATAAAAACACAACATGCAACCATTTCTAAGATTTTACTGAGTTACAGTTCATATAAAGGAAATCAGTCAACTGAAATCAATTCATTAGGCTCTAATCTATGGATTTCACATGACTGGGAATACAGATATGTATCTGTTGGTCACAGATACCTTTTAAAACAGGTTGGGGTGTGGATCAGAAAACCAGTCAGTATCTGATGTTGCCACCATGTCCCTCATGCAGCGTGACACGTCTCCTTCACATAGAGTTGATCAGGATGTTGATTGTGGCCTGTGGAATGTTGTCAAACTCCTCTTCAATGGCTGTGTGAAGTTGGTGGATATTGGCGGGAACTGGAACACACTGTTGTACACGTCCAGAGCATCCCAAACATGCTCAATGGGTGACATGTCTGGTGGAACACGCTGTCATACACTTCAATCCAGAGCATCCCAAACATGCTCAATGGGTGACATGTCTGGTGAGTATGTAGGTCATGGAAGAACTGGGACATTTTCAGCTTCCAGGAATTGTGTACAGATCCTTGTGACATGGGGCCGTGTATTATCATGCTGAAACATGAGGTGATGGCTGCAGATGAATGGCATGACAATGGGCCTCAGGATCTCATCACGGTATCTCTGTGCATTCAAATTGCCATCGATAAAATGCAATTGTGTTCATAGTCCGTAGCTTATGCCTGCCCATACCATAACCCCACCGCCACCATGGGGCACTCTGTTCACAACGTTGACATCAGCAAACCGCTCGCCTACACGACACCATACACGTTGTTCACCATCTGCCCGGTACAGTGGAAACCGATTAATCTGTGAAGAGCACATTTCTCTAGCGTGGCAGTGGCCATCGAAGGTGAACATTTACCAACTGAAGTCGGTTACGACGCTAAACTGCAGTCAGGTCACGACCCTGGTGAGGACGACGAGCCTGGAGATGAGCTTCCCTGAGACGGGTTCTGACAGTTTGTGTAGAAATTCTTTGGTTGTGCAAACACACAGTTTTCATCAGCTGTCCAGGTGGCTGGTCTCAGATGATCCCGCAGGTGAAGAAGCCGGATGAGGAGGTCCTGGGCTGGCGTGGTTACACGTGGTCTGCTGTTGTGAGGCCGGTTGGACATACTGCCAAATTCTCTAAATCGTTGGAGGCGGCTTATGGTAGAGAAATTAACATAACATTATCTTGCAACAGCTCTGCAGTAGGTGCTCCCTCAAAACATCTGTGGCATTGTGTTGTGTGACAAAACGGCACATTTTAAGAGTGGCCTTTTATTGTCCCCAGCACAAGGTGCACCTGTGTAATGACCATGCTGTTTAAATCAGGTTCTTGATATGCCACACCTGTCAGGTAGCTGGATTATGTTGGCAAAATAAAAATGCTCACTAACAGAGATGTAAACAAACATTTTAGAGGGAATAAGCTTTTTGTGCGTATGAAACATTTCTGGGATCTTTTATTTCAGCTCATGAAACAGTTTACATGTTGCGTTTATATTTTTGTTCAGTATAATTTGCTGCTTCATCTCAAGTGTGTGTGTTTAAGTGTTTTTAGTGGAGTTGACAGTAGAAGAAAACTATTTCCATTGTAACAAACGGACAAATAAAGTTCCTTGAGATAAGACCTTTTTTCCCCCCCATTTCCAGTGGCTTACAGAGTAGCCATGATGTCATCTGTTCCAGGTATTCTATTGGTTAGAGCGTTGAGCCAGCCCATGATGTCATCTGTTCCAGGTATTCTAGTGGTTAGAGCGTTGGCCCATCAACCGAAAGCCAATCAAATGTCTCAATCAATTGTATTTATTTTATTAAAGCTTTTTTTTTGATCCTCAGTTGTCACAGATTGAATGTAGGATCCACATAACTGCCAGACTATGTTTTGACACAGGACACCCGGGGAGGTTCTCTGTGTGAGATAATAATCACACTCAGGTGAAGTAGCTCCTCTGAGACAGACAGGTCCAGGAGGGAACCAGGACTCTGGGCAGTGCAGACAGATCTGTGAATAGGCTTTTATCTAGCTGCTAATGGCCCGTTGATCTCAACACACAACCCACCTTGTCACCTGGGACAGAACAGACGTTCACAGACCAAAGCACTATTGTCCAACAGAGCTGAGAGACGGAGCTAGTAAAGGAGTTGATAGGATAGTAGCTAGGGGTCATTGTGGTTTAAAGTTTTTTTTTTACAACCACACTAATTGGATATGAATGGTTTCTAATGATGACTATAGCAACACGTGTCTGTTTACAGACAACAGTGTAATCATGTGTGGTAGTGTACTGAAGCTTGATCACCAGGTGGAAAAAACAGGAAATAAAAGTCTGTAGTAGAGATCACCTGCAGCCCAGTAGGGGCCTTCTGAACACAGTGGACTAGTGATGTCGTCGGTTTGTTCACTCGCACCAGCTAACTCATCCACAACGTCCGACTACAAGTGAAAATTTATGCTCATTTATTTATGCTCATTAAGTCTCCTCAGGTTCCTGTGTTATTGGGATTCTCTTGGCTTCAGCGTCACAATCCCTTTATTGACTGGCCTGCTGGTGCCATCATGAGCTGGAGCCCGTTCTGTCATGCTCATTGCCCGAAGTCAGCGCAGCCTGCCTCAGGACGTCTTCCCGGGGGCTCGGAAGTTGCCCTGGACCTCTCTGCCATTCCCGCGGAATACCAGGACCTCCGGTAGGTGTTCAGTAAGGACCGCTGCACCGACCCTTCTCCCAGGCACCACTCCGACCCGGGAATGACTGTACTCTCTGTCAGGTCCAGAGACCACGGCTATGGAGACCTACATTGAGGACTCCCTAGTTGCAGGGTTCATCCAGCCTCCCCCACCGACGCAAGGTTCTTCTTCATGGAGAAGAAGGACAAAACGATGCATCAACTACTGGGTCCTCAATGACATCACGGTGAAGAACCGCTACCCGCTACCACTCATCTCCACGGCCTTCGATCCGCTCCAGGGGACCACCGTGTTTTCCAAACTGGACCTATGGAATGCCTGCCACCTGGTGCGGATACGGGAAGGGGATGAGTGGAAGACTGCCTTCAACATGGCCAGCGGTCACTACGAATATCTGGTCATGCCATTTGGCCTTACCAAAGCCTCAGCTGTGTTCCAGGCTCTGGTGATGTTCTCCGCGACATGTTGTGCCGGTTCATCTTCGTCTACCTCGACGAAATCCTTGTCTTCTCCCACTCCGCCCAAGAACACATGCTCCACGTCTGATAGGTTCTCCTGCCTCCTGGAGAACCAGCTTTTTGTGAAAGCAGAGAAGTGCGAATTCCATCACTCCACCATCCCCTTCATGGGTTACCTCATCGCTGCAGGGAGTGTACAGATGGATCCCGGTAAGGTGAGAGCGGTGGTGGATTGGCCCCAGCCTACGTCCAGGGTGCAGCTGCAGCGCTTCCTGGGTTTCGACCAACTTTTATCACAGCTTTTTATGGGGTTACAGCACCCTGCACTCACCTCTCCCAAGGTTCCATTCACATGGTCCCCAGCTGCTGACAGGGCGTTCCGGGATCTCAAAAACCGTTTCACCACAGCTCCCATCTTGGTTCATCCTGACCCGTCCCGCCAGTTCGTGGTGGAGGCCTATGCTTCGGATGTCGGAGTGGGGGCTGTCCTGTCCCAGCGTTCTGACCTGGACCTCAAGTTACATCCCTGCGCCGCCTTCTCCCAATGCCTCAACGCCACGGAGAGGAACAACGATGTGGGGAATCGTAAGCGTCTCGCGGTGAAGATTGTGTGGACCAACCACAAGAACCTGGAATATCTCCGCACCGCCAAGCGTCTCATTTCCAGTCAAGCTAGGTGGGCCCTGCTTTTTACCCGGTTCAAATCCCTCTCATACCGACCGCGATCCAAGAACATCAAGCCAGATGCTCTGTCATGCCCCGGAACCCGAGACCATCCTTTCCAGCTCGCGCCTGGCGACGGCACTCAGCTGGGGAATAGGGAATCCTGGGGCCCAGATAACCGGTTGTTTGTTCCTGACACGGTCCGCTCCTCGGTCATGGAGTGGGCCCACTCCTCCAGGCTTGCCTGCCACCCGGGCTCCTGTCGGACCATGGCCTTTCTGCGACAACTCTTTTGGTGGCCTACCATGGTGCGTGATGTCTCCGCATTTATCATCGCATGCACGATCTGTGAGCAGAACAAGACTCCTCAGCAAGCTCCGGCTGGTCTCCTTCAACCTCTGCCTGTCCCTCACCGTCCCTGGTCTCACATATCCCTGGACTTCATCACGGGTCTCCACCCCATCTGATGGCAACATCGCCATCCTGACAGTAGTGGACCGGTTTTCCAAAGCCGCCCACTTCATTCCTCTCCCCAAGCTACCCTCTGCCTAGAGTCGGCCCAGCTCATGGTGCAGCACGTCCAGATCCATGGACTACCAGTGGACTTGGTCTCCGTCCGGGGTCCTCAGTTCTCGTCCCGGTTCTGGAAGGCGTTCTGCACACTCATTGGGTCGTCAGCCAGCCTGTCTTCCTGGTTTCACCCCCAGTCCAACGGGCAGTCAGAGCGAGCCAACCAAGACCTGGAGACAACTCTTCGCTGCCTGGTCTCCGCCAACCCAACCACCTGGAGCCAGGTGGGTCGAATATGCCCACAACACCCTTCCTTGCTCTGCCACGGGTCTCTCGCCCTTTGAGTGTTCCCTAGGTTATCAGCCCCCGCTCTTCCCTGAGCAAGAGAAAGAGGTCGGCATACCTTTGGTCCAGATGTTCGTCTGCAGCTGTCGTCGTACCTGGAAGAGAGCCCGGTCAGCCTGGTCAGCCCTTCTCAAGACCACCTCCAGGTATTGACGACAAGAGGACCGCCACTGGACCCCGGCTCCCCGGTATCGTCTCGGGCAGAAGGTATGGCTTTCCACCTGGGATCTTCCCCTCCGGATGGAGTCCTGCAAACTTTCCCCCCGGTTTATCAGCCCCATCTCCAAGGTCATTAGCCCCTCTACTGTTCATCTTCTGTTGCCCAAGATCTTGCGATACATGGCCCCATCCATCATCCCCTCAATACGGTGCAGTTGTCCTGTCCTCTTTGCAGAAAAGCATCCCCAAAGAATTATGTTTCCACCTCCATGCTTCACGGTTGGGATGGTGTTCTTGGGGTTGTACTCATCCTTCTTCTTCCTCCAAACACGGTGAGTGGAGTTTAGACCAAAAAGCTCTATTTTTGTCTCATCAGACCACATGACCTTCTCCCATTCCTCCTCTGGATCATCCAGATGGTCATTGGCAAACTTCAGACGGGCCTGGACATGCGCTGGCATGACGGCGTAGTGTGTTACTAATGGTTTTCTTTGAGACTGTGGTCCCAGCTCTCTTCAGGTCATTGACCAGGTCCTGCCGTGTAGTTCTGGTCTCATCCCTCACCTTCCTCATGATCATTGATGCCCCACGAGGTGAGATCTTGCATGGAGCTCCAGACCGAGGGTGATTGACCGTCATCTTGAACTTCTTCCATTTTCTAATAATTGCGCCAACAGTTGTTGCCTTCTCACCAAGCTGCTTGCCTATTGTCCTGTAGCCCATCCCACCCTTGTGCAGGTCTACAATATTATCCCTGATGTCCTTACACAGCTCTCTGGTCTTGGCCATTGTGGAGAGGTTGGAGTCTGTTTGATTGAGTGTGTGGACAGGTATTTTATACAGGTAACGAGTTCAAACAGGTGCAGTTAATACAGGTAATGAGTGGAGAACAGGAGGGCTTCTTAAAGAAAAACGAACAGGTCTGTGAGAGCCGGAATTCTTACTGGTTGGTGGGTGATCAAATACGTATGTCATGCAACCTTGTAAACTGGCCGGTGAGTATTTAATAACCCTACTACACACCTATTTTCCATTACAGATAATCCTCCTCTGCAGCTTTGAGCGAGAAGAGGTTGATTGTGAGAATGTCTGGGAAAGAGTTGATTGGCAGGATTTGAAATGGACTAAATCATTTAGTTACATATATCCGATTGAGCTTGATGTAGATCGATGTCATTGCAGTGTAAATGGAGAAAGACACAGAGGTAGTAGTAGTGGAAAACACGCTCACACACACTCTCACACACACACACGCACACACACACACTCACACACACTCTCACACACACTCTCACACACGCTCACAGACACTCTCACACACACACACACTCTCACACACACACACGCACTCACACACACTCACACACACTCTCACACACACTCTCACACACGCTCACACACTCACACACACTCTCACACACGCTCACACACACACACTCTCACACACACGCTCACACACACACACACTCACACACACTCTCACACACACTCTCACACACACTCACACACACTCTCACACACACGCTCACACACTCTCACACACTCACACACACTCTCACACACACTCTCACACACACACAGAGGTAGTAGTACTGGAAAAACTGTCCTTCAATAAGGAAATCCAAGTCAGATCTTCCTGCAGTGGCTTGTGGGGGATAAGTGTAAGAGTGACCTTTGACTCACTGTGTCTTTCCTCCAAACAGTAGACCAGTGGCCTCTTCGTAGTAGTTTACAACTTGGTAGTATACAGCTATCAGTATTCACACACACTCACACACACACACACACACACACACACACACACACACGCACACGCACACGCACACGCACACGCACACACACGCACACTGACACTGACACACACTCTCACTCACACACTCTCGCACACACTCTCGCACTCACACAAACACGCACACTGACACTCACACGCACGCACGCACGCACGCACGCACACACACACACACACACACTGGCTCGCTCACACCCACACTCACACTCACACTCACACACACACACTATTCACACACACCTGATAAAGATCTCGGAGGCCTCTTACACAACCTCTGTCCTCTACTATACAGTCAGGGAACAAAGTGTGATTTCAGTAATATTCACGCCAATCTCAACTGGTAACACAATTGATGTGTTAAAACACTCATTGCCCAACCCATCGCTGTGTACCAGCTCCTCCAATGACTAGCTGGACTTTCAGGTTGCTATGCTGGTACAAAGTTCGCTAAGTTCTTCATACAATCATTGATACAATCAGTTAATATTTGAATGTAAAGGATAATAGCTTAAGGGTTATGCTGTACTATATCGCTTACTGTCACTTTTGCACAAAACAAATCAAATCAATTTTATTGGTCACATACACATGCCATGCAGACACTATTCCCCCTGGCCTGTCATACTGCCCCCTGCTGGTGTAACAGTATAACTTTAAACCGTCCCCTCGCCCCGACACGGGCGCGAACCAGGGACCCTCTGCACACATCGACAACAGTCACCCACGAAGCGTCGTTACCTGTCGCTCCACAAAAGCCACGGCCCTTGCAGAGCAAGGGGCAACACTACTTAAGTCTCAGAGCAAGTGACGTAACTGATTGAAATGCTACTAGCGCGTACCCGCTAACTAGCTAGCCATTTCACATCCGTTACACTGGGAACTGACACTATTCCCCCTGGCCTGTCATACTGCCCCCTGCTGGGAACAGACACTATTCCCCCTGGCCTGTCATACTGCCTCCTGCTGGGAACAGACACTATTCCCCCTGGCCTGTCATACTGCCCCCTGCTGGGAACAGACACTATTCCCCCTGGCCTGTCATACTGCCCCCTGCTGGGAACAGACACTATTCCCCCTGGCCTGTCATACTGCCCCCTGCTGGGAACAGACACTATTCTCCCTGGCCTGTCATACTGCCCCCTGCTGGGAACAGACACTATTCCCCCTGGCCTGTCATACTGCCTCCTGCTGGGAACAGTCACTATTCCCCCTGGCCTGTCATACTGCCCCCTGCTGGGAACAGACACTATTCCCCCTGGCCTGTCATACTGCCCCCTGCTGGGAACAGACACTATTCCCCCTGGCCTGTCATACTGCCCCCTGCTGGGGACAGACACTATTCCCCCTGGCCTGTCATACTGCCCCCTGCTGGGAACAGACACTATTCCCCCTGGCCTGTCATACTGCCCCCTGCTGGGAACAGACACTATTCCCCCTGGCCTGTCATACTGCCCCCTGCTGGGAACAGACACTATTCCCCCTGGCCTGTCATACTGCCCCCTGCTGGGGACAGACACTATTCCCCCTGGCCTGTCATACTGCCTCCTGCTGGGAACAGACACTATTCTGCTCCAAAGACAAAAAAGTTGGGAGGGCGGAGGGGGTTTATTAATTGAAATTTACTGTAAAAAAAATGTTAGCAACACCTCTGCCTTTTGTGTGATGCGAAGGGGATATGGTCACTAGTGTAACCAGGAGGAGAGGCCTCATTTAACATTTAATTTCTTAACTGACTTGCCTAGTTAAATAAAGGTTATATAAAAAAAATCAATAAAACTTTTCAGTCAGGCCAATCACATCAAAGGTTATGATCAGTGTAGTTCATTGACTATGAATACCTTGGAAGCGAAAGATCTACATTTAAGTAGTACTATTTTGATATGTGAGGTATATCACAGTCTCTTTAAATAAAAAAGGAGACGGGAATGGAGGTCTTTATTCCAGTGAGATTGCGAAGGCGAACACCGCCATGTTTACATTTTCCAGACCTAGATTGAGGCACAGACACCGTCTCAATGGGGAAAACTAGGCTGACAGCACTGACTGTGCTGGCGGCAGACTCCACTAAGCTGGCAGGGTATCTAACAATCTGCTGCCTGGCCTGCACCCTATCTCATTGTGGAGCTAGGGGAGTTAGAGCCCTGTCTATGTTGGTAGATAAGAGGAGAGCACCCCTCCAGCTAGGATGGAGTCCGTCACTCCTCAGCAGGTCAGGCTTGGTCCTGTTTGTGGGCGAGTCACAGAAAGAGGGCCAATTATCTACAAATTCTATCTTTTGGGAGGGGCAGAAAACAGTTTTCAACCAGCGATTGAGTTGTGAGACTCTGCTGTAGAGCTCATCACTCCCCCTAACTGGGAGGGGGCCAGAGACAATTACTCGATGCCGACACATCTTTCTAGCTGATTTACACGCTGAAGCTATGTTGCGCTTGGTGACCTCTGACTGTTTCATCCTAACATCGTTGGTGCCGACGTGGATAACAATATCTCTATACTCTCTACACTCGCCAGCTTTAGCTTTAGCCAGCACCATCTTCAGATTAGCCTTGACGTCGGTAGCCCTGCCCCCTGGTAAACAGTGTATGATCGCTGGGTGATTCGTTTTTAGTCTAATACTGCGGGTAATGGAGTCGCCATTGACTAGGGTTTTCAATTTGTCAGAGCTAATGGTGGGAGCCTTCGGCGTCTCAGACCCCGTAACGGGAGAAGTAGAGACCAGAGAAGGCTCGGCCTCAGACTCCGACTCGCTACTTAATGGGGAGAACCGGTTGAACGTTTCTGTCGGCTGAATGAGCGACACCGGTTGAGCATTCCAACAGCATTTCCCTCCAGAAGCCAGGAGAAAGTTGTCCGGCTGCGGGGACTGTGCGGGGGGATTTATACTAACGTTACTATCTGTACTTACTGGTGGCACAGACGCTGTTTCTTCCTTTCCTACACTGAAAATACCCTTGCCTAACGATTGCGTCTGAAGCTGGGCTTGCAGCACAGCTATCCTCGCCGTAAGGCGATCGTTCTCCTGTATATTATGAGTACAGCGACTGCAATTAGAAGACATCATGTTAATGTTACTACTTAGCTTCGGCTCGTGGAGGTGCTGACGAACCATGTCCAGATAAAGCGTCCGGAGTGAAAAAGTTGAATGAAAAAAGTTGAGCGAGGACAAAACTAAGACATTGGTAAATTTGTTAAATGCAAAGTGTAACGGCGGTCCTCTCTCTCTTCATAAGAAGAGGTGGAGTAGTGATCGAGCCAAGGCGCAGCGAAGTTTGAACACATATTTAATAAACAAGACGAAAAACGAACACGAACTACACTTGAAATGATACAAAATAACAAACGACGTAGACTGACCTAAACATGAGAACTTACATAGACACGAAGAACGCACGAATAGGAAACAGACTACATAAACCGAACAAACCGTATACAGTTCCGTATGGTGCAAACATAACACAAACACGGAAGACAATCACCCACAAACAAACAGTGAGAACGCCCTACCTAAATATGACTCTTAATTAGAGGAGAACGCAAACCACCTGCCTCTAATTAAGAGCCATACCAGGCAACCAAAACCAACATAGAAACAGATAACATAGACTGCCCACCCAAAACACATGCCCTGACCTAAAACATATACAAAAACAACATAAAACAGGTCAGGACCGTTACACAAAGTTTTTGAATAAATGGTTATTAAAAGTTTTTAAAAAGTTTGTCAGGTAGCAGAGTAGAAACAACGCAGATGTTACGTTTCCATTTTGTTTTTGCTTGTTTTACCGGAGGAGCTGTTTAATCTCAGTCAATACTACAGAGTTCTCCTCTGAGGGCCTCCGCGTTGCTGCACTGGTCCTGCTGTTGGACCCCGTTGGGGGGGAGGGGGAAGGGGGGGGGGGGGGCTGCAGCTTCTCTCTGGGAGTCTCTACAGTCTGTTTTCTATCTGTAGCACCCTCTTGATGACAGACAGCTCCTTTACCATCTCCTCCTTTACCTGCACCAGCTCTCTCCTCATGCTGGTCTTCACCTCAAGAGCTGTGGTAAGGCTCTCTCCTCATGGTGACCTTTACCTCCTCAAGAGCTATGGTAAGGCTCTCTCCTCTTAGTAACCTTTACCTCCTCAAGAGCTGTGGTAAGACTCTCTCCTCACGGTGACCTTTACCTCCTCCAGAGCTGTGTTAAGGCTCTCTCCTCATGGTGACCTTTACCTCCTCAAGAGCTGTGGTAAGGCTCTCTCCTCATGGTGACCTTTACCTCCTCAAGAGCTGTGGTAAGGCTCTCTCCTCACGGTGACCTTTACCTCCTCCAGAGCTGTGGTCAGGCTCTCTCCTCACGGTGACCTTTACCTCAAGAGCTGTGGTAAGGCTCTCTCATCATGGTGACCTTTACCTCCTCAAGAGCTGTGGTAATAGTCTCTCCTCATGGTGACCTTTACCTCCTCCAGAGCTGTGGTAAGACTCTCTCCTCACGGTGACCTTTACTTCCTCCAGAGCTGTGGTAAGGCTCTCTCCTCATGGTGACCTTTACCTCTTCCAGAGCTGTGGTAAGACTCTCTCCTCACGGTGACCTTTACCTCCTCCAGAGCTGTGGTAAGACTCTCTCCTCACGGTGACCTTTACCTCCTCCAGAGCTGTGGTAAGGCTCTCTCCTCATGGTGACCTTTACCTCCTCAAGAGCTGTGGTAAGACTCTCTCCTCATGGTGACCTTTACCTCCTCACGGTGGCCTTTACCTCCTCCAGAGCTGTGGTAAGACTCTCTCCTCACGGTGACCTTTACCTCCTCCAGAGCTGTGATAAGACTCTCTCCTCACGGTGACCTTTACCTCCTCCAGAGCTGTGATAAGACTCTCTCCTCACGGTGACCTTTACCTCCTCCAGAGCTGTGGTAAGGCTCTCTCCTCGTGGTGACCTTTACCTCCTCAAGAGCTGTGGTAAGGCTCTCTCCTCGTGGTGACCTTTACCTCCTCCAGAGCTGTGGTAAGACTCTCTCCTCACGGTGACCTTTACCTCCTCCAGAGCTGTGGTAAGGCTCTCTCCTCGTGGTGACCTTTACCTCCTCCAGAGCTGTGGTAAGACTCTCTCCTCACGGTGACCTTTACCTCCTCAAGAGCTGTGGTAAGGCTCTCTCCTCGTGGTGACCTTTACCTCCTCCAGAGCTGTGGTAAGGCTCTCTCCTCATGGTGACCTTTACCTCCTCAAGAGCTGTGGTAAGGCTCTCCTCATATTGGCCTTTACCTCCTCAAGAGCTGTGGTAAGTCTCTCTCATCATAGTGACCTTTACCTCCTCAAGAGCTGTGGTAAGGCTCTCTCCTCATGGTGACCTTTACCTCCTCCAGAGCTGTGGTAAGACTCTCTCCTCATGGTGACCTTTACCTCCTCAAGAGCTGTGGTAAGGCTCTCTCCTCACGGTGACCTTTACCTCCTCCAGAGCTGTGGTAAGGCTCTCTCCTCACGGTGACCTTTACCTCCTCCAGAGCTGTGGTAAGGCTCTCTCATCACGGTGACCTTTACCTCCTCCAGAGCTGTGGTAAGGCTCTCTCATCATGGTGACCTTTACCTCCTCAAGAGCTGTGGTAATAGTCTCTCATCATGGTGGCCTTTACCTCCTCAAGTCTCTCAGTATATGCTTCTGCTGGTGCTGCCTCAGTGCCCATGTTGCTACGGTTACCACCAGTAAAGTTGGGACTAGCCGTTAAGCTAACTGACAAATTTGAACTTAGCTGGCTAGCACGATTACGATTGTTCTTTTAACTCACAATCTGTCAATCTTTTCCTCTTGTGTTGATCTTCAGTTGTACAATTTACAGTCTTTATTCATCTCACTATTAACAACAACAAAAGTTATAAAAAGTCGGGAACTGTTCTTCTGCATGACTGCCTTCTGTATATGTCTCTCTCTCTTTCTCTCTCCACTCTCTTTCTCTCTCCACTCTCTCTCTCTCCTCTCTCTCCACTCTCTTTCTCTCCACTCTCTTTCTCTCTCCACTCTCTCTCTCTCTCTCCACTCTCTTTCTCTCTTTCTCTCTCTCCACTTTCTGTCTCTCCACTCTCTCTCTCTCTCTCTCTCTCCACTCTCTCTCTCTCCACTCTGTTTCTCTGTTTCTCTCTCCACTCTCTCTCTCTCCACTCTCTTTCTCTCCACTCTCTTTCTCTCTCCACTCTCTCTCTCTCTCTCCACTCTCTTTCTCTCTTTCTCTCTCTCCACTTTCTGTCTCTCCACTCTCTCTCTCTCTCTCTCTCTCTCTCCACTCTCTCTCTCTCCACTCTGTTTCTCTCTTTCTCTCTCCACTCTCTTTCTCTCTTTCTCTCTCCACTCTCTCTCTCTCTCTCTCTCTCTCCACTCTCTCTCTCTCTCCACTCTCTTTCTCTCTTTCTCTCTCCACTCTCTCTCTCTCTCTCTCTCCACTCTCTTTCTCTCTTTCTCTCTCTCCACTTTCTGTCTCTCCACTCTCTCTCTCTCTCTCTCTCCACTCTCTCTCTCTCCACTCTGTTTCTCTCTTTCTCTCTCCACTCTCTTTCTCTCTTTCTCCCTCCACTCTCTCTCTCTCTCTCCACTCTCTCTCTCTCTCTCCACTCTCTCTCTCCACTCTCTTTCTCTCTTTCTCTCTCCACTCTCTCTCTCTCTCTCCACTCTCTTTCTCTCTTTCTCTCTCTCCACTTTCTGTCTCTCTCTCTCTCTCCACTCTCTCTCTCTCCACTCTGTTTCTCTCCACTCTGTCTCTCTCTCTCTCCACTCTCTCTCTCCACTCTCTTTCTCTCCTCTCTCAATTCAATTATATTCAAGGACTTTATTGCCATGGGAAACATATGTTTACATTGCCAAAGCAAGTGAAATAGAAAATGAAAAAATTAACAGTAAACATCACACTTACTAAAGTTCCAAAATAATAAAGACATATTATGTCTATATACAGTGTTGTCATGATGTGCAAATAGTTAAAGTACAAAAGGGAAAATAAATAAACATAAATATAGGTTGTATTTACAATGGTGTTTGTTCTTCACTGGTTGCCCTTTTCTTGTGACAACAGGTCACAAATCTTGCTGCTGTGATGGAACACTGTGGTATTTCACCCAGTAGATATGGGAGTTTATCAAAATCGGATTTGTTTTCAAATTTTTTGTGGGTCTGTGTAATCTGAGAGAAATATGTGTCTCTAATATGGTCTCTCTCTCTCTCTGTCTCTCTCTCTCTATCTCCACTCACTCTCGCTCTCTCTCCCTCTCGTTCTTTCTCTTGTTCTCTCTCTCTATCTACACTCACTCACTCACTCTCGCTCGCTCTCTCTCTCTCTCTCTCTCTCTCTCTCTCTCTCTCTCTCTCTCTCTCTCTCTCTCTATCTACACTCACTCACTCACTCTCGCTCGCTCTCTCTCTCTCTCTCTCTCTCTCTCTCTCTCTCTCTCTCTCTCTCTCTCTCTCTCTCTCTCTCTCTCTCTCTCTCTCTCTCTCTCTCGTTCTTTCTCTTGCTCTCTCTCTCTCTCTCTCTCCCTCTCTCTCTCTCTCTCTCTCCCTCTCGCTCTCTCTCTCTCTCTCGCTCTATCTCCACTTACTCTCGCTCTCTCTCGCTCTCCCTCTCGTTCTTTCTCTTGTTCTCTCTCTCTCTCTCTCTCTCTCTCTCTCTCTATCTACACTCACTCACTCTCTCTCTCTCTCTCTCTCCCTCTCTCTCTCTCTCTCTCTCCCTCTCGCTCTCTCTCTCTCTCTCTCTCTCGCTCTATCTCCACTTACTCTCGCTCTCTCTCGCTCTCTCTCTCGTTCTTTCTCTTGCTCTCTCTATCTCCACTCTCTCTCTCTCGTTTCTCACCTCTTTTACAAGAACAGTCTGTTTTCACAGGGGAGGGGGGGGGGGCTGTGGAAATTCTGATGTTTGTTTTGCAGTCCTCCTTCATTACCAGTTCTCATGATCTTGAAGAGCCCCCAGCTGAAGTACAACGTAGTTCGTCCCAGAAAACTCTGTCTGTCATAACCTGAAAATAATGTTTCTAAAGCCTCTAATACCCTCTCTTTGTATAATGTAAACAGCATAGAGTATGTGGATACTTCATTAATTATTACTTTTTCACAACACCGTACGTGTTTATTATTGCTCTGTTTTGCCATTGGCTACAGAACGTAAATAAACCCTTCTAAAACAAACTGCGGGGACTTTCCAATCCAGATACTTTTTTACTGCAGGAAGTTAGAAAAGTTTGAACTGGCCAACTTCCTGTCAAACAAGTTGTGTTAAATTAGAACTCTCTCTCTGGGCAAGCGAGGCACAACACTAATATTTAAACGACATGATGCATTACTTTATATCACGGTCCTAAATATTTACAAACAACGTTTTATTTCTTAAGGTGCACCCCTTATCTCTGCTATCGACACCGGGGAGTTTTTCTGAAAGTCGACCTTAACAGAAAGTCAACGTGAATCTCAGTCCAACCAAACTGTCTTGGGAGCTGCAAATTACACATTAGTTCTGGATTCAGATAATTTATAACACATCTGGTTAGTCAACGACCTGAAATCCAGACTGCTGTGGTGCAGTAAAGAGGAGCGGGCCAGAGCAGACGCTCTCTCTCTCTCTCTCTCTCTCTCTCTCTCTCTCTCTCTCTCTCTCTCTCTCTCGCGCTCTTTCTTTGTCTGCAATCAGCTCAGACCCTCCAGGACCAGTACGGGGATAGCCTCAGACCCAGCACAGACCCAGCACAGACCCAGCTCAGACCCAGCTCAGACCCTCCAGGACCAGTACGGGGATAGCCACAGAGTCGGACGCCCAGGCTTCGTTTACATTAAGCCCAGTCACCAGCAGGATGACTCCAGGACCAGTGCTGTTACTGTGGGCTCTGGCCCTTCTAGCGACCGTGGCAAGCCAGGAGTATGAGAACCGTATGGAGAGCCATATCGACCGCTCTGTCCCCTGGATCCACACCTTTCGCCAAGGGTTCAACTTCCAGTGTCCCCACGGAGAGGTGCTGGTGGCCCTGCAGAGTGTCTTCAGTGAGAAGGAAGGGTCCGACCGCCTCTGGGCCTTCGAGTGCCAGCAGACTCCCACCACCCTGGGGCATCCCACAGAGTGCTGGTGGGACGACACTAACCGTGCCGGGATGGAGTGGTAGGTCCCTGATGCCATCTCTGGTCATCTGTGTCTCTCTTTGACCTCTCTGTAGTGTGCCCTCTTTGACCTCTGTGACCTCTGGGCTTTCTGTGCCCTGATCCTTGTCTAGAAGTGTCATGTTTACACTGGTATCCAGTTATCTCTAATCTCTATAGATGTGGAGGTACCCTGTGGTGTGAATCTTCTCTGGTTATCTCTAATCTCTGCAGATGTGATGTTACCCTGTGGTGTGAATCTTCTCTGGTTATCTCTAATCTCTGCAGATGTGATGTTACCCTGTGGTGTGAATCTTCTCTGGTTATCTCTAATCTCTGCAGATGTGATGTTACCCTGTGGTGTGAATCTTCTCTGGTTATCTCTAATCTCTATAGATGTGGAGGTACCCTGTGGTGTGAATCTTCTCTGGTTATCTCTAATCTCTGCAGATGTGATGTTACCCTGTGGTGTGAATCTCCTCTGGTTATCTCTGTAGATGTGGAGGTACCCTGTGGTGTGAATCTTCTCTGGTTATCTCTAATCTCTGTAGATGTGTGATACTGTTTGCTGGAAGCAAGTTAGGGGTGCCCTTTGTAGTGTTGTTCTCTGTAGTGTGTTCTCTGTAGTGTGTTCTCCGGTCGTCTGATACGTGGCACGCTCTGGGCTGACCATCTGCATCCTCTCTGTCCTCCTCTGATCTCTATCGATGTAAGATGTGCTGAAAACAAAGGCAAGGCTGCAGCTGGAGCGAGGCTGGAACGAGCTAATTGGGTGGGTGAGGAGAGTCAAATTTGGTCATTGATAATTACGGACGGTTTATTTCCCCTCTGGGCTGAGTTGTAAAAGCCTCAGTCTCAGCACCGGGATGACTGAATGTTCTATCCTATTGGTTTCTATGTCGGGAAAGCCTGAGCTTAGATGGGATGTAAGGAGAGACCGGTTTATTGTCCTTTTGTGTCCCTCACTGATCCATGTCCATAGAGGAGCCTCTCTAGCATGAATCCTCATGTTTACATTATGCTTAGGTTTAACGTTTATTTAAATATCTTGGTACATAAATATCTAAAACAGTGAATTGGAGTGCTTTATGATCAACAGAGACTGATATGAAGACTTGAAAAAGCTTGAATCCTTTATTCTGAAGTCTAGTCTGAAAAGATGGGAGGCAGGAGGACGGAGAGCCATCGCCTAGTCTTCAGAGAACCATCACATAGTCTTCAGAGAACCATCACATAGTCTTCAGAGAGCCATCGCCTAGTCTTCAGAGAGCCATCACATAGACTTCAGAGAGCCATCACATAGTCTTCAGAGAGCCATCGCCTAGTCTTCAGAGAGCCATCACATAGTCTTCAGAGAGCCATCGCCTAGTCTTCAGAGAGCCATCACATAGTCTTCAGAGAGCCATCACATAGTCTTCAGAGAGCCATCACATAGTCTTCAGAGAGCCATCGCCTAGTCTTCAGAGAGCCATCACATAGTCTTCTACTGAGCCATCACATAGTCTTCAGAGAGCCATCACGTAGTCTTCTACTGAGCCATCACATTGCCTTCAGATAGCCATCACATAGTCTTCTACTGAGCCATCACATAGTCTTCTACTGAGCCATCACATCGTCTTCTACTGAGCCATCACATTGCCTTCAGATAGCCATCACATAGTCTTCTACTGAGCCATCACATAGTCTTCTACTGAGCCATCACATCATCTTCTACTGAGCCATCACATCATCTTCTACTGAGCCATCACATCATCTTCTACTGAGCCATCACATAGTCTTCTACTGAGCCATCACATAGTCTTCTACTGAGCCATCACATAGTCTTCTACTGAGCCATCACATAGTCTTCTACTGAGCCATCACGTAGTCTTCTACTGAGCCATCACGTAGTCTTCTACTGAGCCATCACGTAGTCTTCTACTGAGCCATCACGTAGTCTTCTACTGAGCCATCACGTAGTCTTCTACTGAGCCACCCCGTAGTCTTCTACTGAGCCACCCCGTAGTCTTCTACTGAGCCATCACGTAGTCTTCTACTGAGCCATCACGTAGTCTTCTACTGAGCCATCACGTAGTCTTCTACTGAGCCATCACGTAGTCTTCTACTGAGCCATCACGTAGTCTTCTACTGAGCCATCACGTAGTCTTCTACTGAGCCATCACATAGTCTTCTACTGAGCACGGTAATTCTAAAACCACTGAAGAGGTCCATGATGAAGGGTTAGAGAGGCACGTGGCCTAGGGCAGGCAGGAGACCAGATATAGTCACACACACACACACACACACGCACACGCACGCACACACACACACACACACACACACACACACACACACACACACACACACACACACACACACACACACAGGCTCGCTCACACACGCACACACACACACACACACACACACAGGCTCGGTCACACGCACACACACACACACACACACACGCACGCGCACACACACACACACACACACACACACACACACACACACACACACACACACACACACACACACACACACACACACACACACACACACACACACACACACACACACACACACACACACACACACACACACACACACACACACACACACACACACACACAGAGAGAGTCCTAGGAGAACGTTAGGTCAGTGTGTGTCATCTGTCAGGTGCCAAACACATTCTCTCTGCCACGGGACATTCAATTAAACTCAACATGATTTACTGTTCTGTTTATGACTGAAATGTTGCAGCCTCAACTCACAGCGACAAGTTATTTCCGTACAATGGAGTTTATTGCTCTATGCTCCAAACGAATGAAAACAATACCCCCTCCCCTCCCCCTCATACGTCCGCGAGGAACATCATTGACTCGTTAGTGGATGACATCATTGTTCTAGAGAGTAGGAAGCAGTGTGTTCCATGGAACACTCCCCCGTTTTATATTGATCTTGGTACGTCCCAAATGACATTCTATTCCCCTACATATTTAATCTATTTGGTCCTTGTGTTTCTGTTGACTCTGTGTTCTCTCTGTCTGCGCTGTTGGGAACGGCCCATCGTCTACACTACATTTTAGTCATTTAGCAGACGCTCTTATCCAGAGCGACTTACAGTAGAGTGCATACATTTTATTACATTTTTACATACTGAGACAAGGATATCCCTACCGGCCAAACCCTCCCTACCCCGGACGAGGCTATGCCAATTGTGCGTCGCCCCACGGACCTCCCGGTTGCGGCCGGCTGCGACAGAGCCTGGGCGTGAACCCAGAGACTCTGGTGGAGCAGCTAGCACTGCGATGCAGTGCCCTAGACCACTGCGCCACCCGGGAGGTCTACACGTATTGTTTACCAAGCATGTGTCAAATACAATTGGATTCGATTTGATTTGAAACAGTGCACTACTTTTGACCAGAGCACTATGGACCCTGGTGAAAAGTAGTACACCACATAAGAGCACTATGGACCCTGGTGAAAAGTAGTGCACCACATAAGAGCACTATGGACCCTGGTGAAAAGTAGTACACCACATAAGAGCTCTATGGACCCTGGTGAAAAGTAGTACACCACATAAGAGCACTATGGACCCTGGTGAAAAGTAGTGCACCACATAAGTGAGAGGGTGCCAGTTGGGACACGCAACAATGTAGCTACTCTACTGGTGACTCTACTGGTGACTCTACTGCTGGTGACTCTACTGCTGGTGACTCTACTGGTGGTGACTCTACTACTGGTGACTCTACTGGTGACTCTACTGGTGACTCTACTGGTGACTCTACTGCTGGTGACTCTACTGGTGACTCTACTGGTGGTGACTCTACTGGTGACTCTACTGCTGGTGACTCTACTGCTGGTTACTCTACTGGTGACTCTACTGGTGGTGACTCTACTGCTGGTGACTCTACTGGTGGTGACTCTACTGCTGGTTACTCTACTGGTGACTCTACTGGTGACTCTACTGGTGGTGACTCTACTGGTGGTGACTCTACTGGTGGTGACTCTACTGCTGGTGACTCTACTGCTGGTGACTCTACTGGTGGTGACTCTACTGGTGACTCTACTGCTGGTGACTCTACTGGTGGTGACTCTACTGGTGGTGACTACTGGTGGTGACTCTACTGGTGGTGACTCTACTGGTGACTCTACTGGTGGTGACTCTACTGCTGGTGACTCTACTGGTGGTGACTCTACTGGTGGTGACTCTACTGGTGGTGACTCTACTGCTGGTGACTCTACTGCTGGTGACTCTACTGCTGGTGACTCTACTGGTGGTGACTCTACTGGTGGTGACTCTACTGCTGGTGACTCTACTGGTGGTGACTCTACTGCTGGTGACTCTACTGGTGACTCTACTGGTGACTCTACTGGTGACTCTACTGGTGGTGACTCTACTGCTGCTGACTCTACTGGTGACTCTACTGCTGGTGACTCTACTGCTGGTGACTCTACTGGTGGTGACTCTACTGCTGGTGACTCTACTGGTGACTCTACTGGTGGTGACTCTACTGCTGGTGACTCTACTGGTGGTGACTCTACTGGTGGTGACTCTACTGCTGGTGACTCTACTGGTGACTCTACTGGTGACTCTACTGCTGGTGACTCTACTGGTGGTGACTCTACTGCTGGTGACTCTACTGGTGACTCTACTGGTGGTGACTCTACTGGTGGTGACTCTACTGCTGGTGACTCTACTGCTGGTGACTCTACTGGTGGTGACTCTACTGCTGGTGACTCTACTGGTGACTCTACTGGTGGTGACTCTACTGGTGACTCTACTGCTGGTGACTCTACTGCTGGTGACTCTACTGCTGGTGACTCTACTGGTGGTGACTCTACTGCTGGTGACTCTACTGGTGGTGACTCTACTGGTGACTCTACTGGTGACTCTACTGGTGACTCTACTGCTGGTGACTCTACTGGTGACTCTACTACTGGTGACTCTACTGGTGGTGACTCTACTGGTGACTCTACTGGTGACTCTACTGGTGGTGACTCTACTGGTGACTCTACTGCTGGTGACTCTACTGGTGGTGACTCTACTGGTGGTGACTCTACTGGTGGTGACTCTACTGGTGACTCTACTGGTGACTCTACTACTGGTGACTCTACTGGTGACTCTACTGGTGACTCTACTACTGGTGACTCTACTGGTGACTCTACTGGTGACTCTACTGCTGGTGACTCTACTGCTAGTGACTCTACTACTGGTGACTCTACTACTGGTGACTCTACTGGTGGTGACTCTACTGGTGACTCTACTGCTGGTGACTCTACTGCTAGTGACTCTACTTCTGGTGACTCTACTGCTGGTGACTCTACTGCTGGTGACTCTACTGGTGGTGACTCTACTGGTGGTGACTCTACTACTGGTGACTCTACTGGTGACTCTACTGCTGGTGACTCTACTGGTGGTGACTCTACTGGTGGTGACTCTACTGGTGGTGACTCTACTGCTGGTGACTCTACTGGTGGTGACTCTACTGCTGGTGACTCTACTGCTGGTGACTCTACTGCTGGTGACTCTACTGGTGACTCTACTGCTGGTGACTCTACTGCTGGTGACTCTACTGGTGGTGACTCTACTGGTGGTGACTCTACTGCTGGTGACTCTACTGCTGGTGACTCTACTGCTGGTGACTCTACTGCTGGTGACTCTACTGGTGGTGACTCTACTGCTGGTGCCTCTACTGCTGGTGACTCTACTGGTGGTGACTCTACTGGTGGTGACTCTACTGGTGACTCTACTGGTGACTCTACTGGTGGTGACTCTACTGGTGACTCTACTGCTGGTGACTCTACTGGTGGTGACTCTACTGCTGGTGACTCTACTGGTGGTGACTCTACTGCTGGTGACTCTACTACTGGTGACTCTACTGGTGGTGACTCTACTGGTGGTGACTCTACTGGTGACTCTACTGGTGACTCTACTGGTGGTGACTCTACTGCTGGTGACTCTACTGCTGGTGACTCTACTGGTGACTCTACTGGTGGTGACTCTACTGGTGACTCTACTGCTGGTGACTCTACTGGTGGTGACTCTACTGCTGGTGACTCTACTGGTGGTGACTCTACTGCTGGTGACTCTACTACTGGTGACTCTACTGGTGGTGACTCTACTGGTGGTGACTCTACTGGTGACTCTACTGGTGACTCTACTGGTGACTCTACTGGTGGTGACTCTACTGCTGGTGACTCTACTACTGGTGACTCTACTGGTGGTGACTCTACTGCTGGTGACTCTACTGGTGACTCTACTGGTGACTCTACTGGTGACTCTACTGCTGGTGACTCTACTGGTGACTCTACTGGTGACTCTACTGCTGGTGACTCTACTGGTGACTCTACTGGTGACTCTACTGCTGGTGACTCTACTGGTGACTCTACTGGTGACTCTACTGCTGGTGACTCTACTGGTGACTCTACTGCTGGTGACTCTACTGCTGGTGACTCTACTGCTGGTGACTCTACTGCTGGTGACTCTACTGGTGACTCTACTACTGGTGACTCTACTGCTGCTGACTCTACTGGTGACTCTACTGCTGGTGACTTTACTGGTGACTCTACTACTGGTGACTCTACTGCTGCTGACTCTACTGGTGACTCTACTGCTGGTGACTCTACTGGTGACTCTACTGGTGACTCTACTGGTGGTGACTCTACTGCTGGTGACTCTACTGCTGGTGACTCTACTGGTGACTCTACTGGTGACTCTACTGGTGACTCTACTGCTGCTGACTCTACTGGTGACTCTACTGGTGACTCTACTGCTGGTGACTCTACTACTGGTGACTACTGCTGGTGACTCTACTACTGGTGACTCTACTGGTGACTCTACTGCTGGTGACTCTGCTGGTGACTCTACTGCTGGTGACTCTACTGGTGACTCTACTGCTGGTGACTCACTGGTGGTGACTCTACTGGTGACTCTACTACTGGTGACTCTACTGCTGGTGACTCTACTGGTGACTCTACTGCTGGTGACTCTACTGGTGACTCTACTGCTGGTGACTCTACTGCTGGTGACTCTACTGGTAGTGACTCTACTGCTGGTGACTCTACTGCTGGTGACTCTACTGCTGGTGACTCTACTGCTGGTGACTCTACTACTGGTGACTCTACTGGTGACTCTACTGCTGGTGACTCTACTGCTGGTGACTCTACTACTGGTGACTCTACTGGTGACTCTACTGCTGGTGACTCTACTGCTGGTGACTCTACTGGTGACTCTACTGGTGGTGACTCTACTGGTGACTCTACTACTGGTGATTCTACTGCTGGTGACTCTACTGCTGGTGACTCTACTGGTGACTCTACTGGTGACTCTACTGCTGGTGACTCTACTGCTGGTGACTCTACTGGTGACTCTACTGCTGGTAACTCTACTGCTGGTGACTCTACTGGTGACTCTACTGCTGGTGACTCTACTGGTGACTCTACTGCTGGTGACTCTACTGGTGACTCTACTGGTGACTCTACTGGTGACTCTACTGCTGGTGACTCTACTGGTGGTGACTCTACTGGTGGTGACTCTACTGCTGGTGACTCTACTGGTGGTGACTCTACTGGTGACTCTACTACTGGTGACTCTACTGCTTGTGGCTCTACTGGTGACTCTACTGCTGGTGACTCTACTACTGGTGACTACTGCTGGTGACTCTACTACTGGTGACTCTACTGGTGACTCTACTGCTAGTGACTCTACTGCTGGTGACTCTACTGCTAGTGACTCTACTGGTAGTGACTCTACTGCTGGTGACTCTACTGGTGGTGACTCTACTGCTGGTGACTCTACTGCTGGTGACTCTACTGGTGGTGACTCTACTGGTGACTCTACTACTGGTGACTCTACTGCTGGTGACTCTACTGGTAGTGACTCTACTGCTGGTGACTCTACTGCTGGTGACTCTACTGCTAGTGACTCTACTGGTAGTGACTCTACTGCTGGTGACTCTACTGGTGGTGACTCTACTGCTGGTGACTCTACTGGTGGTGACTCTACTGCTGGTGACTCTACTGCTGGTGACTCTACTGGTGACTCTACTGCTGGTAACTCTACTGCTGGTGACTCTACTGCTGGTGACTCTACTGCTGGTGACTCTACTACTGGTGACTCTACTACTGGTGACTCTACTGGTGACTCTACTGCTGGTGACTCTACTGCTGGTGACTCTACTGGTGACTCTACTGCTGGTGACTCTACTGGTGACTCTACTGGTGGTGACTCTACTGGTGACTCTACTACTGGTGATTCTACTGCTGGTAACTCTACTGCTGGTGACTCTACTGGTGACTCTACTGGTGACTCTACTGGTGTTGACTCTACTGCTGACTCTACTGGTGTTGACTCTACTGCTGACTCTACTGCTGGTGATTCTACTGGTGACTCTACTGCTGGTGACTCTACTGGTGACTCTACTGGTGACTCTACTACTGGTGACTCTACTGGTGACTCTACTGGTGACTCTACTGCTGGTGACTCTACTGGTGACTCTACTGCTGGTGACTCTACTGCTGGTGACTCTACTGGTGACTCTACTGGTGACTCTACTGCTGATGACTCTACTGCTGGTGACTCTACTGCTGGTGATTCTACTGCTGGTAACTCTACTGCTGGTGACTCTACTGCTGGTGACTCTACTGCTGGTGAATCTACTGGTGATTCTACTGGTGACTCTACTGCTGGTAACTCTACTGCTGGTGACTCTACTGCTGGTGACTCTACTGCTGGTGACTCTACTGCTGGTGACTCTACTGCTGGTGACTCTACTGGTGACTCTACTGCTGGTGACTCTACTGCTGGTGATTCTACTGCTGACTCTACTGCTGGTGACTCTACTGGTGACTCTACTGCTGGTGACTCTACTGGTGGTGACTCTACTGGTGATTCTACTACTGGTGACTCTACTGCTGGTGACTCTACTGCTGGTGACTCTACTGCTGGTGACTCTACTGCTGGTGAATCTACTACTGGTGACTCTACTGCTGGTGACTCTACTACTGGTGACTCTACTGGTGGTGACTCTACTGCTGGTGACTCTACTGGTGGTGACTCTACTACTGGTGACTCTACTACTGGTGACTCTACTACTGGTGACTCTACTGCTGGTGACTCTACTGGTGGTGACTCTACTGCTGGTGACTCTACTGGTGGTGACTCTACTGGTGACTCTACTGGTGGTGACTCTACTGCTAGTGACTCTACTGCTGGTGACTCTACTGCTGGTGACTCTACTGGTGGTGACTCTACTGGTGACTCTACTGCTGGTGACTCTACTGGTGGTGACTCTACTGCTGGTGACTCTACTGCTGGTGACTCTACTGGTGGTGACTCTACTGGTGACTCTACTGGTGACTCTACTACTGGTGACTCTACTGCTGGTGACTCTACTGGTGGTGACTCTACTGGTGGTGACTCTACTGGTGGTGACTCTACTGCTGGTGACTCTACTGCTGGTGACTCTACTGCTGGTGACTCTACTGCTGGTGACTCTACTGCTGGTGACTCTACTGCTGGTGACTCTACTGCTGGTGACTCTACTGGTGACTCTACTGCTGGTGACTCTACTGCTGGTGACTCTACTACTGGTGACTCTACTGCTGGTGACTCTACTGCTGGTGACTCTACTGCTGGTGACTCTACTGGTGGTGACTCTATTGGTGGTGACTCTACTGGTGACTCTACTACTGGTGACTCTACTGCTGGAGACTCTACTTCTGGTGACTCTACTTCTGGTGACTCTACTGCTGGTGACTCTACTGGTGGTGACTCTACTGGTGACTCTACTACTGGTGACTCTACTGGTGGTGACTCTACTGGTGGTGACTCTACTGGTGACTCTACTACTGGTGACTCTACTGCTAGTGACTCTACTTCTGGTGACTCTACTGCTGGTGACTCTACTGCTGGTGACTCTACTGCTGGTGACTCTACTGCTGGTGACTCTACTGCTGGTGACTCTACTGGTGGTGACTCTACTGGTGACTCTACTGCTGGTGACTCTACTACTGGTGACTCTACTGGTGGTGACTCTACTGCTGGTGACTCTACTGCTAGTGACTCTACTTCTGGTGACTCTACTGCTGGTGACTCTACTGCTGGTGACTCTACTGCTGGTGACTCTACTGCTGGTGAATCTACTGGTGACTCTACTGGTGGTGACTCTACTGCTGGTGACTCTACTGCTGGTGACTCTACTGGTGACTCTACTACTGGTGACTCTACTGGTGACTCTACTACTGGTGACTCTACTACTGGTGACTCTACTACTGGTGACTCTACTACTGGTGACTCTACTGGTGGTGACTCTACTGGTGACTCTACTGGTGACTCTACTGGTGACTCTACTGGTGACTCTACTGCTGGTGACTCTACTGGTGACTCTACTGGTGACTCTACTGGTGGTGACTCTACTGGTGACTCTACTGCTGGTGACTCTACTGGTGGTGACTCTACTGGTGGTGACTCTACTGGTGGTGACTCTACTGGTGGTGACTCTTCGGCTGGTGACTCTACTGCTGGTGACTCTACTGGTGGTGAATCTACTGGTGACTCTACTGGTGACTCTACTGGTGGTGACTCTACTGCTAGTGACTCTACTGCTGGTGACTCTACTGCTGGTGACTCTACTGGTGGTGACTCTACTGGTGGTGACTCTACTGGTGGTGACTCTACGGCTGGTGACTCTACTGCTGGTGACTCTACTGGTGACTCTACTGGTGACTCTACTGGTGGTGACTCTACTGGTGACTCTACTACTGGTGACTCTACTGCTTGTGACTCTACTGGTGACTCTACTGCTGGTGACTCTACTGCTGGTGACTCTACTGGTGGTGACTCTACTGGTGGTGACTCTACGGCTGGTGACTCTACTGGTGGTGACTCTACTGGTGGTGACTCTACTGCTGGTGACTCTACTGCTGGTGACTCTACTGCTGGTGACTCTACTGCTGGTGACTCTACTGCTGGTGACTCTACTGGTGACTCTACTGGTGACTCTACTGGTGACTCTACTGGTGGTGACTCTACTGGTGGTGACTCTACTGCTGGTGACTCTACTGCTGGTGACTCTACTGGTGACTCTACTGCTGGTGACTCTACTGCTGGTGACTCTACTACTGGTGACTCTACTGGTGGTGACTCTACTGGTGGTGACTCTACTGGTGGTGACTCTACTGGTGACTCTACTGGTGGTGACTCTATTGGTGGTGACTCTACTGGTGACTACTACTGGTGACTCTACTGGTGGTGACTCTACTGGTGACTCTACTGGTGGTGACTCTACTGGTGGTGACTCTACTGGTGGTGACTCTACTGGTGGTGACTCTACTGGTGGTGACTCTACTGGTGACTCTACTGGTGGTGACTCTACTGGTGGTGACTCTATTGGTGGTGACTCTACTGGTGACTACTACTGGTGACTCTACTGCTGGAGACTCTACTTCTGGTGACTCTACTGCTGGTGACTCTACTGCTGGTTACTCTACTGGTGACTCTACTGCTGGTGACTCTACTGCTGGTGACTCTACTGGTGACTCTACTACTGGTGACTCTACTGGTGGTGACTCTACTGGTGACTCTACTACTGGTGACTCTACTGCTAGTGACTCTACTTCTGGTGACTCTACTGCTGGTGACTCTACTGCTGGTGACTCTACTGGTGGTGACTCTACTGGTGACTCTACTACTGGTGACTCTACTGCTAGTGACTCTACTTCTGGTGACTCTACTGGTGGTGACTCTACTGGTGGTGACTCTACTGGTGGTGACTCTACTGCTGGTGACTCTACTGGTGGTGACTCTACTGGTGGTGACTCTACTGGTGGTGACTCTACTGGTGACTCTACTGCTGGTGACTCTACTGCTGGTGACTCTACTGGTGACTCTACTACTGGTGACTCTACTGGTGGTGACTCTACTGGTGACTCTACTACTGGTGACTCTACTGGTGGTGACTCTACTGGTGACTCTACTGCTGGTGACTCTACTGCTGGTGACTCTGCTGGTGGTGACTCTACTGGTGGTGACTCTACTGGTGACTCTACTGGTGGTGACTCTACTGCTAGTGACTCTACTGCTGGTGACTCTACTGGTGGTGACTCTACTGGTGGTGACTCTACTGGTGGTGACTCTACGGCTGGTGACTCTACTGCTGGTGACTCTACTGGTGACTCTACTGGTGACTCTACTGGTGGTGACTCTACTGGTGACTCTACTACTGGTGACTCTACTGCTTGTGACTCTACTGGTGACTCTACTGCTGGTGACTCTACTGCTGGTGACTCTACTGGTGGTGACTCTACTGGTGGTGACTCTACGGCTGGTGACTCTACTGGTGGTGACTCTACTGGTGGTGACTCTACTGCTGGTGACTCTACTGCTGGTGACTCTACTGCTGGTGACTCTACTGCTGGTGACTCTACTGCTGGTGACTCTACTGGTGACTCTACTGGTGACTCTACTGGTGACTCTACTGCTGGTGACTCTACTGCTGGTGACTCTACTGGTGACTCTACTGCTGGTGACTCTACTGCTGGTGACTCTACTACTGGTGACTCTACTGGTGGTGACTCTACTGGTGGTGACTCTACTGGTGGTGACTCTACTGGTGGTGACTCTATTGGTGGTGACTCTACTGGTGATTACTACTGGTGACTCTACTGGTGGTGACTCTACTGGTGACTCTACTGGTGGTGACTCTACTGGTGGTGACTCTACTGGTGGTGACTCTACTGGTGGTGACTCTACTGGTGGTGACTCTACTGGTGGTGACTCTACTGGTGGTGACTCTACTGGTGACTCTACTGGTGGTGACTCTACTGGTGGTGACTCTATTGGTGGTGACTCTACTGGTGACTACTACTGGTGACTCTACTGCTGGAGACTCTACTTCTGGTGACTCTACTGGTGACTCTACTTCTGGTGACTCTACTGGTGACTCTACTGGTGGTGACTCTACTGCTGGTGACTCTACTGCTGGTTACTCTACTGGTGACTCTACTGCTGGTGACTCTACTGGTGGTGACTCTACTGGTGACTCTACTACTGGTGACTCTACTGGTGGTGACTCTACTGGTGACTCTACTACTGGTGACTCTACTGGTGGTGACTCTACTGGTGACTCTACTACTGGTGACTCTACTGGTGGTGACTCTACTGGTGACTCTACTACTGGTGACTCTACTGCTGGTGACTCTACTGGTGACTCTACTTCTGGTGACTCTACTGGTGGTGACTCTACTGGTGGTGACTCTACTGGTGGTGACTCTACTGGTGGTGACTCT